>NW_017306277.1:4209777-4247473 GCF_000935625.1 Nanorana parkeri
CTCAATACTTACAGTTGGGTTAGTGAGAACAGCTTGAATGCTTTGACAGGAAGCTGGGAGATTCTGTTTTTGCTCAGACGTAGGGTAAGCAGAGACCGTGACAGGTTGTCAAATGCTCCAGCCTCGAGACTGCTTAGTTTGTTGCTCCCCAGGTTGCTGTACAGAAGACAAGCAAAAAAAAAAAAGTTAAATGTCAACTATTTATTTTCAGGACGGATTACATATTTTAGAAGGAGTCAGATTTTCATTGCAGAAAAATGTTGCTTTAAATAGTTTGTTATTTTAAGTTAATAAACTAGAATCAAAGTCAAAGAAAGAAAGGTATACTACATTCAGTTGCTGAGAGCGCCCCTTCCTGAGCTTCTGAGAAGAGACGCAAGGCCGATCTGTACTCATTCTGGACCGTGGCCGGCGACGCTTACTATTATTTTGACTTTGTATCACCATTTAGATTTGTGTATGGTGCTTCGTATCACACTCAGCGCAGGTGTTCCATCAAAGATTGTGACTGGGTTGAAATGTTTGGCCGGTCACGTGGTCACACATTTTAACGTAATCACGCCCACTTTTTCGGCGGTGGAATGTGACCGGCAAAAGGCGAAGAATTCCAACTCTTTCTCAGCTGTTCCAGGGCAGATTGGCATTGCAGATTGTATGTGCAGGAGAACCGATCTGCCCTGGAACAGCTGATCGGTCTTGAAATGCGACCTCTATTCGACTTTGTGGAATGTGCGATT
The DNA here is from genome assembly GCF_000935625.1 of Nanorana parkeri. NCBI lineage: Eukaryota > Metazoa > Chordata > Amphibia > Anura > Dicroglossidae > Nanorana > Nanorana parkeri. The sequence goes on from NW_017306277.1 coordinate 4,210,515, forward strand.
GCACTCACAAAGCCGGATAAAAGAGACATTTCAGGACCGATTAGCTGTTCCAGGCCAGATCGGTTCTCCTGCACATACGATCTGCAATGCCTATATGCCCTGGAACAGCTGAGAAAGAGTTGGAATTCTTCACCTTTTGCGGGCACATATTCCACCGCCAAAAAACTGGGCGAGATCACGTTAAAATGTGTGACCACGTCACCGGTCACACATTCTAACGCAGTCAAAGAGTTTGATAGAACACAGGCTTTCTGTATTACATAGTATCCATTTATCCACATAGTTACTTTAAAACACAGACAAATTGGGGTTTTTATACTACCTATGCGCAACGGAGTAACGGTAATTAGTAGGTGGTTTTTGTATTAGGGCGGCAACTAATGATTATTTTCATAATCGATTAGTTAGCCGATTATTTCTTCGATTATTCGGACAAAAAAAACAATTAAATACCATCCTTAAATTTAAAATAAAATACACAAATGCAGTGTTAAAAAAATAAAAAAGTTTACTTCAGAATAAAACTGCATGCACTGCATTGTGGTACCATCCAGTGCAGGCGACCACACTGTGGTGGCAGGCGCATTTGGGGAGCCATTGAAATGAATGGCACTGCAACGCACCTCCCGCAGCAGAATTTGTCAAGCCGAAACTGAAAATTACTTAAAATTTTTTTTTATGGTAAGCACATGGCGCTTGAATAGCTTCAGCCTGGGAATGACAGCTGCCAGTGGCAAGATTCCGCAGATGGCAGCTGAATGTAAATACAGCAGGTAGTGGGCTGGTACAATGGCCAGCCGGCTATTGACCATTTCAAATTGCAATAGCAGGTTGGCTATTGCACCTGCCCACTGTTTGCTGTGCCCTGATCCCAGTGTGAAGTAGAGAGCTAGGGGATCCAACCAACTAATCGATAATAAGAATAGTTAACAACTATTCTCATAATCGATTAGTTGGTTCCGGCCCCATTTTGTATACCAACCTCTGATTCAATTTCAGATCTTTAAACGGGTATATATGGTCAAAAACTAAAACAAAATAAATTACATTTCCACAAGTTCTATCCCACCCTTAATAACTACATCCAAGAGATGTAAAGCACACTGGGAATCCAGGTAGCTGGTGAAAGTGATGGGCAGACGGAAGGCAGCATAAAAGGGATTTTTGCAAGTAAGCTTTGATTGCATTATCAAAAACAACTCTAAAATGTTTTCCTATTACAATGCTGATGTTATAACAGGATAGTAAATGCTGGGACTTTACAACACCTTTTCGAACGTTATATTAGGTATCTTTTAATGGGCCATTCAGCTTGATATTTTTGGCCAATGTTCCACTTTAAGGCCGCATCAAGTAGCTTATTAGCCATTTGCTAGCCTAGTTATAGAGGACATCACCTGTTTGGTTAAAATATGGGTCACATCTCCGACACGCATCACGTTACTTACAGCTCTTTAATGCGAAGCTGTGCAGGAAAGGATCCTCTACGAATTTCAGTGATTTCATTAGAACTCAAGTCCAAAATCTCCAGCGCTGTGTACGGTACCAGCTCTTTGGCTTCTATACTGCGGATCTTATTGTGGTGCCTGAAAGAGAAGAACGGGGCCTTATTAGGAGGGTGACGGCATGTGACACAAAATCAATGTTTCTATTCAGGAATTCTATAGGAAAACTAAAGTTATCGATGATTAATAAAAACAAACAAACACAAGGAAGAACAATCTCATTATTACCTCTCAGAGATCGCAGTCCTTCCCTTAAGAATGCTCTCTTATCTCAAGAAGGATATATATGCTAAGTACCTCCTCATTTATCACTTGCCCATCCCTTTTAGATTGTAAGCCCTCACAGGCAGGGCCCTCCTTACCATCTTGTCTTGAATTGTATTGTATTGTAATGTCTGCGCAAACTGTTGGCACTATATAAATCCTGTATAATAATAATAAGTAATTTTTAAGTTTAACACTTACTACTTCCTACCTAGAAAAGTACTCTCCCTGACATTCCCTTTATCTGCTCCAGAATGACAGCACTGTCTTTGTTCAGGCATCATCCAGGATCACCATCTACTTCCTGGACTGAGACGCTGGCTCAGAGACACAATCATGTAAATTCTCGAGTCTGTGCAGTTCTTGGTTCACAAAAGTCTGGTGCACATCTTGTGACTTGCTACAAAGTCGCAATGCACAGTCTGCTGGCTGGGCGTAGTGGAGACTGAGAAATTATTATTTCTGCCTGCAGCAGACTGATGACAGGGTTGGCAGGGTTGGTCATCTAGCAAACAGTAATGCTATTACCGCATGCAATAGAAGAAGCTGTGAGATGTAGGGGCAGTGTCCTCCTAAACAGAACCAGCAATTAGGCCATTAGTTTCTCTACCTACAACTTGGAAAACAGAGAAGACAATCTTTACATTGAACTTAAACTGCTTATATGGTTCATCTCTAACCAGATGGATATTGAACTTCATTGGAAAAAAAAAATATTGATAGAGCCCAAAGCATATTTCTCTGTTCTCCACCTGCTGCCAATCCCAGTAACAGTTCAGGCTTCACAGACAATATCCATTTGGCAGGCCTATGCCACCTGGGAGAACTGGAGGTCTGCTCCATATAGAGTCAGCTGATATTCTGGACTTTGTTCATCCAGCAGAACGCGGACATATTCAAATCAGCAAAAAACGAGAAAGTGTCTTCATAAAGCTGCTGAGTCAGAACTTCCCGAGGGAAGCTGGACGGATTCTCAGGCCGCTGCAGATGTTGTGTTTGTTCAGGTGGGAATTTGATCCAAAAACAAGGACAGGCCTCTGGCTGCATTCATGAGCCCAGGAGGCCAGAATCAGCAGCATGGAAAACTGTGGTACTGAAGCTAAGCTTTGACCATAGATGGAAGCACATCTACTCCCTTCAGGAGATAATAAAGAGACGAGTTTTTTTTTTTTAAATTTCATTTTGACCCAATTCTTTTTACCTCAGGGCCGGAAGTGTACATATCCTGCATGAGAACAAAAACTAGAATACAATAATGGGAACCTATCTGGAGCTGACACTGCCTGACTCCCAGACATGTTTCTGGTTCCAAGGCAGGGACACCACTGCGATGCCATTAGATGTCCCCCAGTGCCCTTGCAACCTTAGCAACCAATGACAGCATATGGTCAAGTGCCATCAGTTGCCAACACACTGGCAGCCTTGCTGCATAGCATCATAGGTTGCTAGGATGCAAGCAGCCTAGCCACCAGCATCCTAGCAACCAATGATGTGGAGGAAGACAATAAGACAATATCCTCTCACATTTTTCTTCACTCCCAACACAAATGATTTTTGATACAAAATGTGTCTTATTTACTGCAAGTTTCCTTGATTCTGAAATTGCGGTATTACTTTATGCATTTGTCACAGCCAATGCAACATAATGTAAAAGTATTGCTAATAAGAAGTACCTGGATTTGTTGGACATATTGTTAATGGGATTAGGACTATCACGCTGCTTTTATCAATATGGCACATGACATTCTAATACGGCATTAGCATCAGAACAGTGTTGCAAATGTGATATTCATCATCCAACTCAAAAGAATGAGGACATCTACTGGTGGAACCAAAGAGGAGGCAAGTAATGCTTCTCTGGGGCATCTTGGAAGAAAAAAATTAGCTCAGAGAAGAAATTTCAATTAAAGTAGTAAGCCATTTTAAACACAGCAAACAAAGCCTGCTGTTGTACAAAAGGCACCACCTGGCCACTGTCCCACGTCCACTATCCCAATACACCTTGGGGAGTACCCAGGTCTAATGCAAATGCAATCCTTATTTTCATAGTGTTACTCAGGCCTCCCAACCAAACATATGATTGTGTTCAAGCCTGTTAATAGGCCGTTCTGGAACTGAGCCCCTGGAGGGAGTGGGTACATTTGCCCCATACGAAAATCACTGAGTTCTGTCATCTCACTCGGTTATGCACTCAGGAGTTGGGAGGTAATGTGGGTGGTCAAGCAGTAAACAAGGTAGCAACAGTCAGACTTAGCGACAATTTATTTAATCACTTTGACTAATGTGTACATCAGTGTGACTTTGTAAGTAAAGAATAAAAGGGACAAGTGTACAATAATAATAATTTGAGGAACATCTTATAGCCGAGACTGGTTCTCTTTAAAAGTCACAGACATCAAATCATTTCTGTTCCCGATTTCCTTCCTTCTAAAATGTAATTTCAATCTCCCAAAGTATCAAATGATAAAATAAGCAATCTGAAAGATCAAAATCTAAGAGAATGAAAGAAGAGCAGGTCATGCCTATAGCAGCCAAAAAAATCAATCATTCATATTACCATATGTGTCTGGAAACCCATAAAGAAAAACCCTCATTGAGGCCTTAGCGTCCCACCTTTGTGGTCGCCCCCACCCTCAAGAGAAACATAGGCTGTAGCCCCTTGCATACAAAATGGCAACCAATTGTGCGCCATCAAAAGAACACTTTCAAGTTCGGTCAGTTCAAGGGAACTTTCACATATTTTTGTGATAGCTATAAAATGCCTTTACATGCATCACTAACGTCTATTCTACAACCCTGAAGGCCCCATTTGTCAAAGCAGCTATAGAGAAAACCTCAAGCCTTAGTATTTGTGTGCCACATTTGTCAATCTTATTAATTATTCTGCATTCCATTTCAGATTTTTTTCCCCTCGTAGCATTCTAGCAAAAGAACATTTACAAAGTGCAACCAGTGCATTATTTTCATTCTCTCGTCGACTTTCAATTGTTTATAGGCCTTTTCTTTCACGTATCCGTCTTTTGCGGTTAAAAACTCAAAGATTAGCCAAGTCAATAAAACAAAAAGACTCGTTATTTTACAAGGTGGAGATTATTAAAAAATGGGTTTAATAAAGACCTAGCTCCATAGGTTTATTGGGATGTGTGCAGATTATGATCTTATTTTTTATTTTAAAAAAGGGGGAAAATTCTAAATGCTTTGAAAGCGCAGAACCAAATTAATTGAGGAGTTACGACCTGCGATTGATTTATTTTACAACGGAGTAAAGTCGCGGCCATGTTTGTCTTAACTTCATGTTGAAGTCTGTTAGTCATTAAACGCTGTTTGAAAATGCCTTTTTAACGGTGTAATTGGACATTCTAATCAGCATTCAAAATAAAAGCACCTTTAACACCTTGACGTCTCTCGACCTGACATCTGGGCTTGAAAGCTGTCCAAGCATCTAGTGCTGATAAAATAATTTTTTACTTTATTTGACTTTCCCGATATTTTTCATGAAACAAGAGCCGGCTGTCAAAAGAGGATCAAGAACGCCTTCGGTCACTTGAATAGCCATCTTTCAGTGCTTTTCGGCTGCCTTTAACTTTGGCATGCAACCGTTATGATGTCATCTATGCCGATACCGATAAACATAGCAAAATTTTATACGGGTCTTGAAATGTAAACAGCAACTCTAGACAACTGATCAATCAGTGAATTAGAAATGTTGTCCAGCAGACAGTCCAACTGTGCTAAAGTACGGTTGTTTATACCGCTGACCCAAATCTTAAATTCCTCCCATATCCACTGCAGCCATAATTTAAAGCCCATTCATGGGGGAAGGGGAAACGCCACCCCAAACACACTCCAAGGGTTCCCGGCTTCCCTGGCAGCCGGAGCTCACCTCGCTTACCCTGCGCTCTGGCTTGTGGACTGTCCCTTGGCATACTCATGTATAATGTCAGGCAATGGGCCCTGCATTAGACATGATGTCAGCAGTCCTCCGATTGACTGAGCTCAGGGAGGAACAGGTTGCGAGCATCAGTCTTGACCAGGGAAAAATGGGGATGAGGTAAATAAAAGCCCTTTACACAGCTCCCCTAGACAAAAAAGAACAGTTAACCCTTTCAGTGCAGGAGTAGCCCCCATGCTTTAAGAGCAGCTCAATTTGTCATTGGGAGTGTATTTCCTAGAGCCTGTGTCATTTCCCGTCTCTCCACTATTTGCATTCACCACCCAATTGAAACATCAAGGCATATTTAAATGAATGATGGCTTTGGGAAGATTCTGATTTTTTTTTTACATTAGGTTTCTTGCATGCGAGACACTGCAAGGATCCTGCAGTGGGCGTGTTTGGGAACAGCTCTTCAAAATCATAAGCAGGGGTTCTCAGATGCCCAGATTGCAGACAAAAGGTAGCGGGGGTAGGCTGGGTCAGCACAGCAATGCCGGCATATTAAAGTATTAAGTAGACCTGGCTCCCTGTAAGCATCTCAAGATTTGATTTGCAGATCTATAACCCCCCCAACTAGCCTGCCCACATACAGGATACCACAGTAGCAGGTTATATGACTAAAATCCTATTTGGTCATACGATGTTAGCGGATGATGAGATTAGCCAAGCAACAGCTCTGCCTGAACTCTAATGGACCCATTCACGATCGACTTTAATCATGATTCTGTAGTGTGCAACATCCCTCTCATGCTGCTATGTATGTAGCTAAGCCTATAATGAGTCAAAAAAGAACATGGAGCTAAACCCATAGGCCTTAGATTCAAAGCTAGTCAGGAACCATTAGCATTTTGTTGGTAGCACAACCCATTCCATCAGCCGGAGTTTACTTTTAATCTTAAAAAGAAATATCTACATATATTTGGAGAACGCAGACTTTTTCTCTGTAGAAATTCTTCTTGATTGTAAGACTTCAGAAGAATGTAATACTTCAAGAAAATCAGGACCGATGAAGGCTTGGTGCCTTTTGGTTGGAAAAATAAGTAAAAGACACTTTGCAATCACTTTATATTTAACAAAAAAGAAAAAAAAATAATAATAATGCGCTAGAGCTGGTCTTAAAAGGTGGACTTTCCCTTGAACAGTAATCCTAGAAACAAAAAAGTTTCAAATAACAGAAATGTGATATTTCAAGTGGCATTTATTTCTCCCAGACCTGTAGACTGAACTGAGCGAGATGCACGAACGTAATGTTGCAGACACACAAAGAAAAACTTGTATCAAAGTTTAGTCGCTATTCACACCTGTGCGATTCGAAGCGATTTGGCCGTCACGGTATCAAAAGTATCCCATTATTTTCTATGAGGACACCTATGCAACGTGCTTTCATGCCACTTGGAAAATAACACAGGCCTTTCTTTTGGTGCAAATGCATTTTTAAGACCAGATTTCCACAAAAAAATAACTATGCCCCGCTTTTATCCAAAGCCCTCTGACTTTAATGGTCGTGTGCTAAAAAATGCATGCAACAGGCTAGCCCCCACCCCATAGCAACCTATACTTTATTTCACCTTCAATGGCCAAAACAAAAACACAATGCAAGAAAAGCTCTGATTAAAGTGTGCAACAAAAACAAGGTTAAAAATGCACAAGTGTGAACAGAGACCAACACGCATGCACGCCTTGGCTAGGGAGAAAGTGGTGTGTTAAAGCAGAACTCTGGGCAAGGTAATGGTTTCCCCGAATCCTCTCCCCTACCCCTGGACAAGGTACACGCCACCCTAAATTTTGAGCTAAATATCTTTTTTTTTAATGAATGTAATGTGGTGGTCACATAACCACTCCATCCCTATTTTACTCCTTCCTGTGATATGGCGGTGGGCAAGGACCAGCGGCCATGCAGGGACTACATGTCCCAAAAGTCTGTGCGGTTCTCGTTGCTGTGGGCATGGCCGCGCTGTGCTTTGGACCAATAGTAAGGACCACTGGCTGTTGCGGCTCCATTATTCCGTCACTCCAGAAGAACTGAGAACTATGGGGGGGGGAGGCGTTAAAACGACAGCGGACTGTGACAGGAAGGCTCAATGTCATACAGCCAACAGCTCCCACAATGCTATTGCTGGAGAAGAATACATGAAGTTACCCGGAATGTGGAATATGGAGTTGTAATGTACAGGAAATAAGAAGTAGAGTAATAAAAAAAAAAATCCAAACTGGAGTTGAGCTTTAAGTAATATCTATTGCATGCTTTCTAAGGCTTTCAAAGTGAATCACAGCTAAATAATTCAAAACAGCCTGTGAATCCCAAATACCAAATAGGGCAATAAGACTACATTGGAAATACCCACCATTATTGCTGTGATTAGGTGCCAGAGTCATAATTGCAACCAAATGTTCCGCATGTAAGCAGTTCAGCCCAAGTACTGAACCTTGATTAAACTAGTTTGTCTATAATGTAGAACATGAGGTAAAGGCACTTGTTACCAATAATGAGATTCACTGGCCTTTTATTCCTACTAAACATTACATATATTGGGCATTAGGAAAGGATTAGGTCGAAGTAGTTTCTGGATTAGTGTGGTTAGGTCAGAGTTTACGGATTAGACGCTGAGGAAAAATGATTTTGCTCTGTTGTTTTAAACCGTGAACTAGAGACAGCTGGTCACACATAGAAAAATAAGCACTGAAGCAAAAGAAGGAAAAGGCCGGAAGATATAAAAAAATAATACGTCTAGATCACAGACAAACACATAAGGCTCAATTCACAAAGCTGACATACCAAAATAAGGAGAGTTATTAAAAAAGTGAGTTATTTTCAACTAAGTCCAATGAGATTTGTAAATAACAGTCACGTGAATAAAATAAAGATTCCTATCCTGGTGAATTAAGACAATAGTGCGGGCAGATGTACAGAACCGATGTGTCCAATGCATGGGCTTATTCAATAGGGTGGTCAAGGACCAGCCCACCCTGGTCCTTGCATTGTACAACGAGGTTTAAATTGTATCTACAGCCAAAACCCCCATTTTGGATAGAGAAGGGAACAATTAGGGCTAGTTCACACGACAAACAGTGCGTTACAGCCCGATTTGGTGCCAGAACGCACTGGATTGCATCCCGGCTGGATCCCCGCGCTCAGGGGTGGGAGGGGGCGTGGTGGTGCATTGAAGTCAATGGCACCACAGCCACACTCCCCCAGGTGCAGTGCAATCGCCCGCACCCGAGCATGTGGCACATCAATGCCTGCGTTTCAGTCCGGTACGGTCAGAAAAAAATGGACCGGAACACAGGCATTGATGTGCCATGCGTTTGGGTGCAGGCAATGGCACAGTGGCCAGGGGGCGTGGCTGCAGTGCCATTGACTTCAATGCACCGCAATGCCCCCTCCCGCTCCTGAACACAAGGAGCAGGCAAGTGCATTCTGGCACCAAATCGGGCTGGAACGTCCTGTTTGTAGTGTGAACTAGCCCTTAAGGTAGCCATACATGACTCGAACTGTGGCCGACTCCTGCTCAATCAGCCAAAAATAGAGCCGTGGATGGCTCTGTTGGCACCACTTGGCTCGAGATGTATTAACTGAAAACAGGAGGCGGGTGGAAATATGTCGGCCAAATGGCATGCACTACCCTTTCCAGCACACCGCAATGCGTGGTATTGCAATACTGGTCAGGAGGCGCATTGGGGTGCTATTCAAATAATTTGCATTGCAATGCAACGAACCTGCCACACTGTAGGTGCGATTAACCTACATAGGTGTGAATGAATGGGCTCTGAAGAAAAAAAAAAAAAGCAACTTATTGTGACAAGTGAAAAGCAGACTCAACAAACAGATCCTAATGCGTGGGGCCAGCTTTGCGGTATGTGTAGACAGGCATAGTCATACACTGCCTTCTGCATCGAACGAAGCGCTGCTCAAACACAAGCAAAATGCAGCAAGCAGCTGCATCTGACCAGCTTTGGTTGCAGTGTGAACACATCTGGAGCAGGTCAGATTCATATCAGACCCAAAAAAGCAAAGTCCATATACACAAGTCCTTTGTATATTCAGGGCTACCAGTGCTGGTGCATTCATCTCCCTAAAACGTCAGCAATCAGAGATTCTCAAAATGTAATCCTATAGAAAGGCTCGGTTGTTGACCTATCTCTCCACAGCCCTATCAGCAGAAAATCCATCAGCTTGGTCTAGTTAGTCTATCTGTTTAATTACAGTTTAATGCGGATTGATCTGGACATTAATTAGCCTGTAAAACAGATTGATTTTTTAATCGAGTTTTATACTCTTTGCAGTGACAGTGTAGACCTATTGATTTCGTTTCAACAGTAAATACGCAGCAGAAAGCGGCTTAGCCCTTTGTGAACCAACTAATCCTTTTTTCCACCGCCTTAACCCCCTCAGGAGGGTTACATTTGGATTTGCTTTGTTATGTAATTAGTCACCTTTTAAAAAGGCACTGGGCAGCAAGTTCAAACCGATTATTATTAATTACTGTAGCCTTTAAAGAAGAACCTAGGTCCAAACAAAACCGCTTCTATAAAAGCTAGAACTTTAAAGCGGAACTGTGGGAATGCTGTGGACATTAACAATATTTACATATTAACAAGCATTAACACAAGCCCTTATTGATCTGTGTAGCTGAAGGCAATGTGGAGCAATTCATCCTCAAAGATTACAACAGAAGCACTTTCATTTCAGCAGTTCAGTTGATTCTGCTCCCCTTGCCAGAAGTGACTTGGCAGCCTTTAAGTTAGGCAGCTCAGCTGATTCTGCTCCCCCCTCCCCCCCAGCGACTTGGCTAGCTTGCCAGCCTTCTAATATCTAATGTAAATACAGAGCATTTGCACGGGTACATGGGCAGAGAAGAGTGCTGAGAATAGAGTTGAATGACTTCACTTCTCTTCTGAATTGGAGGAAGGATTGCTCCCAAATGCGGGCAGCTACAGAGGTCAGTGAGGAGCTATATTAATGCTTATTTACTGCTTGTTAGGAGTTTATAAACATTTGAATGTCCAAGACCTGTCCACAGTTTTACTTTATAACCACTTAAAGTCCATGGGTAACATTCTGACTGTGTGCCTTCCCCAACCACAGACACCCATGATATGATGAGGAGAGGTTCCCTACGTTTTTTTAATTCTTCCACGCGTGCGACTGTAAAAAACGCAACTGTTGATCAGCTGGGCTGGTGGAAAGCCACATCTGCCAAGTAGAACTCCAGTCTGGAGTTTGGATAGAGTGGAATAGAGTTTAGCTGGCCATAATTGGTTCGAATTTCAGCCAATTTCTGTGAATCAGTCAAAATTCAAGCCATGGGTGGGCAGAAAACTGTCCAAACAGCAACTTTAAGCCAATCAGCTGCAATCACCACTAGGCCATGCAAGCCGCCATGCTCATGCGGCTGCTTTAATACATCAACAGCCAGTGGAGATTTCTCCCATCCACATTGTTTAGCATGCATGTGGGTATCAAGCGCTTTTTACAATAACACCAATCGTGTATGACCAGCTTTAGAAGGTCAGTCAAATTTTTTTTTTATTTTGCTGTGGGTCCCTGTGACAGAACACGAAGTCAGGAAACTTCAACACTGATACAGACAGCAAAAGAAACCTGGTATAAATTCCAACCCTTCCAGTACTTTCACTGCATTCAGAGCCTGTTGGAGAGGCTTTTCCTCACTTCCTGTTAGAACAGGAAGTGAAGAGAAATCTCTCCGAAAAGGAACAAAGGAATAAAAACATGAGGGAGATTCTAATCCTTTCTCACGCTATTCAAAACATAAAAAAAAAAAGTTTTGGCGGGAGTTCTGTCATAAACTGTGTGGACATCTACATAACACAGACTGTTGGTGGGACCTGCAGACAGTTTGGGGATACATGGCTGTATAGCATTACTGGACAAGTTATTTTGTGTTTCAGGGCTTGTTCACACGATGTCCGGATTCTGTCCGGACCAGAACCGTGCGCTCCAGCACCCAAATGTCTCCCTATGTGTTTTATGGGCTACAGTTCTCACCAGCGCAGTCCGTCCGGAAACACACGAACGCGTCAAAAACGCACCGAAAACGCACAGCACTGAAGTTAACAGCTGACAGCCCCACTCCACAAAAAAAAAAGGAAATGGAACGCGCACGGAACACGGTAAAAACGCGCTGCACGCATAGCAGTGTGTCTGCAGATCTGCACAAGATCTGGACCAGAAAATGGTGTGAACAAGCCCTTAAGATTTCAACAACTGTATCAACCTTATTTTAAATGTCTTCATCTCTAAGTAATACAGGTTTTCCAATGGATGTCGCTAAAGTTCTCTTTACATTGTATTAAATATTTAGCAGCTCCTTCTAATATCCAGGAAACCTCGTTTTACAAATCTCAAAAACAAGAAAAGTTTAAATAGAATAAAAAAAGTTAATTATTTTGGTCCCATAACCCTGCTTATATAATTGTGGAAATTTCAGAAGAAGGTGCGCCGAGAGGAAACACAAAGACCACCAGAGGATGATAAAGCTTTACCACACAGAAAGGATTCCCGCTTGCAAGTGTTAGTGGAACACTTGGGGACTTTTCAAAAACTTCCTTGATGTCTTACTACATTGAAATGCAATTTTTTTTCAATCCACTTTAGGGAGGAGGGGAAAAAAAAGGAATTGCAAAGCTTTTTAACGCATTTTCTGCAAATCCCAGTAGTCAGCAGTTAATTCTTTACCACTGAAAATCACTGGAATAGCAGGGGACAGCTAATTGACCATTTTCTATTTAACACAAAACATAATAGAGGAACATCTGGAGATTAAAAGAAGGTCCTATTGAAAGCTCTGAATGCTCAAGGCTGGACTTCACAGCAATGGAAGCCACACAATACACTTTTTTTTCTATTGAAGATCTGTGAAAATCTGCAAATATAATAAATGTTCTTCTAAATTAAAAATTACCGACCTTGGTTTCAAGACTGACCCTACCCTTTCATGAAAATGCACAATCAGGTCAAGACACGAAAATTGTCAACTTTGTAAAAAACATTTTCTCTTCATTCTGGCTTTTCAAGCATCATTTTAGAAATGGTCACATTCTACTGGTTGTCTGGTGGGGCTGTAGAGAATCAAGTTCTGCTGGTTGTCGTGATGGAATTGTAGAGAATCAAATTCTGATGGTTGTCGTGGAGGAACTGTAGACATCTGAAATGTTTATACAATAGCAAACCAGGCTGGACAAGTCCAGGCTTCCACAGAGATGAAAAAGTCCTTTGGGGACTAGAGTACTAGTACTAAAGCCCATAAGCTTTGCTACACGATTTCAGAAATCGGGACCGGGTCTCCTTTGTACTTTACATGTGACTAATAGTCAATTTGCTGTCACATGAACTAGGGCAGCCAGGTCCTCGTCTACCGGCAGTGTGCACTAGTCACCGGTCAGACCAGTAGGTCTGAGTGGGAGAGCTTTGTTAATAAAAGGTACTCACTATACCTGCCCATTGAAATACACAGTAATAAGATTACTTACATTATCCTGAACAAATGCAAACACATTTAAAAGACATCTATACATTTGAAGGCACTTTTAATTGTGTCTGAAAGCAAAACCTTTTTTGCAGTTTTGGATCGAGTTGGTTAGCGCTAGATACTGTTGTATTGCTGTGTTCTCACAGAGGATAAAACACAATTCGTCTTGGTGACCACGGTCAATAAAAAATGTAAGTGAGGGGAAAAAAAGTTCACACTGGAACAGGACTAAAAAGGGTAAATCTTCTAAATGGGGAAACTTGTTGCAAAGATACATTTTTGAGACACAATTTGAGCCTTTGGTCAGTCGATCGGGTCCACCTGTCAGCTTTTCAGGTTGGCTCGATTAGATGCCCAATGCTAGTCTATGGGCAACTGGGTCTAAATGGATGGGCGTCCGTTTACACCTGGCTGGCCTCGACTCCGGCAGGTCCGTAAAAACAACCGGACCTGATAGTGCCAGATCGGGGGAAATCTGATGTAAACGGACACATGTCTGACTACCCATAGACCGACATGGGGTCCACCCCTTTAACTCTTTCGTCCATCGCAAGATGGAGGAAAAAAAACTGCACGGACACGGATGTGACAGTGGTGACATCTAGGGCTGCAACAACTAATCGACATAATCGATTATAATCGATTATTGAAAAAGTTGTCAACTTTTTCAATAATCGAATAATCGGCTTCCTGATCAGTTGGCCCTGTTCACAGCTCCACACGCTGTGCACCGCACCTCCTCCCCACCTCGCGCTCGCCGCTGCCAGACCCGCTCGCATCCACGCTCCAATATCACTGGAGCCATTTTTTAAACTTTATTTTATAGTTTATCCGATTAACCGATTAATCGAACTTAATAATCGGCTAACTAATCGATTTTGAAAATAATCGTTAGCTGCAGCTCTAGTGACATCTGATCCATACTGCTCCAATCAGGAAGGATTTGTGCATGGGTCCCTTCCTGATCAGCCTGTGTGAAAAGGGCCCTACTCTCTGTTAAGAGATATCATCTTGCTTCCTGTTGCATCTACAGGAAAGGAAGTGAAGGAAAATCTCACCAATAAAACTTAAATGACAAAAAATGGTTTTATCGGTTCCTGACTTACCTAAAACAAAAATAAATGTTTTGGCTTTGGGTGCAATTTAAACGTTTACACATCGACTTGGAGAGTCTAAAATCCCGCGGAAAAAGAGAATCTTTCGTTTTAAACAAGAGAATCTGGTGAGAACTTCAGGTCTTCCGAACATGGCAATTGGCCAGCATCAATCTCAGATCTACAAGCTATATCAACAATTTTATTGATGGAGCAGCGTGCCAAGTCACCTCAACCGTATTTGTCAAGTCTTTTTTTTTCCACTTGAAAGTAAACACAGGTGAAACTCCAAGGGTTTAATGAAGCATGTAGATCTTTACAAAACATTTTTCACTGGATCCTGGGCGCGGATAGTGAGAAGCTTTCAGTTAGGGAGGCGCACACAATGAATAAAAGTACCACTGAACACCAGATTTGCATTTGTAAGAAGTAACCATACATTACTGTGACAGATGTGTTTTTTTAAAATCTGCTTGAAGTTTATCTTTAGAGCAAAATTCAGACCACGTGGATGGTTTATAAAGGACTGATATGGTCGGTTTGATGACCCTTTTCCCTAGGGTTTTTTTTTTTTTTTTATTCTCTGTAGTATTTTTTTTCCTTTGAAAGTGGACCTTTCAACAACTTTTAAAGTCTGCATGGATAAACTCCTGACACGTACAATACATAGCAATAGAATCGTTTTTCAAAAAGCTCCTTTTTTGATCATTAAAAAGAAAAAAAAAAAAAGTCCTTCACTGGTTACTTCTCCCTCGTCTTAAAAATGACAACAAAGGCATCTTTAGAAATGTTTAGTAATAGCAATCTAGAAGCAGATATTTTGTAAATAATTGCAGGCTTCTTATTCTTTGCATAACTTATTTTACTTTTCCTCCCTATTCTTCCGACAGAGGCCATTTTCACTAGGGGCAGATGAGGGCTAGTTCACACCAGATGCAGTCCGTTCAGTTTGGCAGCTGCATCACAATGCTTTCCTATGTGATTTTTGGTGCTCTGTTCACACCAGTGCAGTCTGTCCTGATGCTGTAAGAAAAAAAAAAAATTCTTGCCCTATTTTAGTTGCATCGGATCGCAACAGAATGCATCAAAAATGCATGCAATCGCACCTGAATCGCATTTGAAGCACACACAAGAAACTGTCAATCGCAGCAAAACGCATTGCACAGCAGCTGCGCAGACGCACGCAGTTCTGGAGTGAACTAGCCCTGAATCCATCTCCTTTTACTTCCAGGAACATGTGACAGCGTACATCTGAGGGGTAAAATGCCTCCCCACCCTTAGGTATATTCAGATCTAAAAAATATGCTGCATACTTGGATAATGTTGGGGCAGTCACTTCTTTTTTCATTTTCCAAAAGCAAGAAAAACCTAACAGAGATCCTAACCCATGGGTAGGCAAACATGGCACTCCAGCTATGGTGGAGCTACACGTCCCGTGAGGCTTTGGAAGACTGACAGCCACATGACTCCCGAGGCCAAAGCATGATGGAATTTGTATTTTCACCACAGCTGGAATACCAAGGTTGTCTATCCCTGTCCTAATCCTTCCCTGCCTCACCAAACCTTAGAAGGTAGTCTTCATCTCCCTAGACCTCTACAATTGTAATTCACCTGTATCTGCCACCTTTTCCCTTAAGAATGCATGCATAACACGGACGTCATCATGTCACCAAATGAATAAATCTGAACAGAAGAACATTGTTCATATTATAAAACAGCTGGTAGCAACAAATGGTTAATATTGCAAAATAATCACCACAAAAAGAAAGATCAAACAGTTCTATTCAGTGGCTTGATAAAATGACTACTTACAGAGAAAGACTTATAATCTGGGAAGCAGCAGATCCTAAAGATGGGATGGAGGTCAGTTCATTGTACCCCAGTTGCCTAAAAATAAAAAATAACATATTATTATACAGGATTTATATAGCGACAAAAGTTTGCACAGCGCTTTACAAAATAAGGAAGACATTACAATCACAATGCAATTCAAGACAAGATGGTAAGGAGGGCCCTGCCCGTGAGGGCTTACAATCTAAAAGGGAGGGGCAAGTGATGCATAAAGGTGGCCATACACTTTACAACCATCGCAAGATATTAGTCTTGCGATGGTTGTAAAGTACTTAAAAAAACATACGATCTGCCCATCTTGGACAGGCAGATCGTACTTGCGATTATCGCAAGCCCGCCCCCCCGGGGGGTGGGCTTGCGATGACCGCAATGCTGAATGGGCAGTGTGCGCACACCGGCCCGTTCGGCATTTGTCTCCCAAGCATCATTCAAACCAGCCTAAAATCGTACGATTTTCGGCTGGTTTTCTAGCATGCTACTTAGACAAAAGATGTGCGACCCTACAGTAGAAACCGTCGCACGTCTTCATTCACATTGCACGATTCTCGTACGATCGCGGGATTTCCCGCGATTCTCGTACGAGAAACGTGCAGTGTATGGGCACCTTAAGGAAGAGAAAACTCTTATGCAGTACATTTCATGCACCACCTGCTACTTATTTCAAGTAAATAAAAATGGCAGTCATGTCGGTGGAATGGGTTAAAAAACATTTTGTTATGATGAGCCTGTTGCCAATCTGAAAGTTAAAATAAAACACATCCATGTGTAAAAAAAAAAAAGAAAAAAATGAATGTTAATACTTATCTGACCTGCTGTCTGTGACTTTTATACTAGAGATCGGCTTTAAAATATATCTAAAGCCAAAACCATTTTCCCCCCATTTTTGGATAGAGTAGGAACATTGAAATATTTCCACTTGATTCCTGTTCTGGTGACAGCTCAAACTTTTGGAATTTCCCAAACTTTCAGTCGCGGTGACCATAGTCATTAGGACAAATCTCCCCCAGATGGGGGCACAGTCATCTTTAAACTACACTACAAAATTCCCTATTGAGCAGCTCAGGCAAGGTTACGCACATATGCAATGTGTTGCTTTCCTGCAATTTGTCGATCATTTTCTGGCTCACGTATTTTACAAATAAGGATTCACACCTGCGTGTAAGATAACTCTACTGAATACTTTTGTTTTTAGGCTGACTGACAAATGATTATGCATTGACCTTTGCCCTCCAGAACGACTTCCTCATGTTTCCAGACAAATCCGTGCTACACAAGTGGGACCTTCTTTGTAATTAGAGGTCATAGCTGAGGCTTGGGTTACAGCGGTGTCTATGGATGAAATATGGTGGCACTTTGGTTTACAAAAGCAAAGGGCAGCCATATCCAATAAAGAGCTTCACTGTTGTGTTTCCGTAGTGAGTGAGTTCTACACCAATGTAGAACATTTTGTAAAAAAAAAAAAAAAATGCAGCATGGTATGTTATTGTGGCTAGCACAGCCCTTAAATAGAATAGGAGTATAGCATCAGAGGCCATGGAGCAAGGTGCCTATAGGCATGGGTCACCTAATCCAGCAGCTCTGTACAACTGAAAAGCTACCCCCGGCCACAACAGACAAGCCCCTCCCTGAGTCTCCTTAGGGGAAGAAGTTTATCAACCAGGATTCTTCCTGACCAATCCTGTCAGGGTCCGGTGTTGCAGATGTATGTACTTCCACTGCCCTTACCATTGGTACAAGCAACAGCAGAATAAGCACATTTGTAACCCAATCCTTTGCTAAAAAGATAGTTTGAATAATGAATGTCTGTAGCTAGCTTTAGAACTGAAGGGACTGATGTGTTTTTAAAGAGGCTCTACCCCTACAACCTACTTCACATAATTAAACCTGATTTACCCACAACCCAAGTAGTCCACCATACAAAAGCTTGAGGTAAAAGCAGAGTTGTCTGCATTTCACTGAAGCTACAGATCATGTTGCAAGATCCTTTTTTTTTTCTTGACCAGCCCTCCTCAATTTTGAATCGCAGCCATTTTGGGCATATTAATGTTATTTGAGGAAACATGGAAGGTGGTATTTTTGCTCATTTCATTGGTTGCTTGGGACAACCCTGATTTAATTTGCAAAAGCTCCCCACAAGGTCTTTTCCCATAACAGTTTATTAAGAAGAAGGCCTCAAGACCTGTCTCCCGGTATTAGGAAACCTTAAGGCTGCGTTCACACCTGACCGTTTTGTAGCGCGTCCTACGCTCGACGAACGCGCTACAAAACGGTCAAAAAAATAAATAGCATTGTAGTCAATGCCCTCGTTCCCACCTAGGCGTATTTCCGCCCGTCCCTAACGCCCTACAAAACGGCCCACGCCTGAAAGGGACTACTTTGGGACGTTTTGTAGGGCGTTTTCCATTGGGATACAGCCAAGTAGCCTTTGGAATCGTGCGACGGTCGCGCGACTTTTTTACCGCGAATCGCGGTAAAAAAACCCGCGTGACAGACGCGCATATTACAATACGCCTAGGTGTGAATGGGGCCTTACTGGTCCATTTATTTTAGCTTCCCACCAATTCTATCCTTCCTGCTGTTCTCAAAGTGATTTGGAAAACAGAAAAAAACTCTGTGTGTGCGCGCATAACCAGACAAGGTATGGTATCAGAAGTAATTGACAGTTCTTAGGAGTTCCAAATGAATATTGCAAATATGTAAAGCGCTCAATTTATATCTGGCAAAAATGAAAAGGTTCAAATGGGCAGGGCAAACCATAGAACAAACGCTTTTTTTTAAACGGTTTCAACATTTTCAGTTAAAACTGAGGTGTATGATGCATACATTTGCAAATACATAAAAACCACAATGCCATGTCAAAGCATCTATATAATGTGTGGTACCCAACTCTACACTATCTGGGCCCTGAACTTGCAATATACACAGCAGTGAACACATTGAAAGTTCTATTGTTCTGTGGATTCTCTTATCCATGTGCATCAGTCCTTTGGCTAGTTATCAACTGCTCTGAGCCACGGTCATATTTGCATTGTAGGACATGGTACAAACTTGCACCAGAGGTCTTCAGCTGCCATTGAGTGATTTTGGACTTCTAGTGTGTTGCTGTACTTTTCTATAGTTCTGGGAGGAAGGTCAATAAATACGGATATCCTGCACCCAGCACTACACGGAAAGGCTAGTGGGTACCCACCTTTATGCATAGTAGTTGTCTCAAAAACTGGTTCCCTTGCAGTTTAGCAAACATGTATACAAAGAGAGATGCTTTGTATTTTTCACACACAGACCGCTTAAAATCTGAATGGCAAATAGACAGCATTAAAAAAAAACGGAGAAGACTAGGCCTCTTCTTACCAGGAGACATGTCTGTGATCTTAATAGAAAGCTGTTGATCATGCTGACAGGTCCGCTTTAACAAAAAAATATGTATGAAAATGTTCCTTGTGTTTGTCCGATGAGCTATTGTGCTAATTGGCTCAATTTTTTTCTTCGAGTGGCTCCTTGGATGTTGGGTGTTTAGGCCTCGGCCACCCTCATTGACTCCCTTCTCCACAAGCTCCATATTGAAGCAATTACCTGCTCGCTCCACACTGAGGATAGAAGGGGCAGCTCTTGCTGAATGTGCAGCTTTATATTTATACTTTGAAAGAAAGCGATTTTTCCAAGTCACACATTTTGTGGCAAGAGCCAGGGATGAAAGTGCAACATGGAACCAAAGAAAATAGCCAACGCCCACTAGGTAGTGTGGTGGTCTCAGATTTAACGAGGGAAAAGAACAACCCGTGCCTTTGCCATAATGAAGGCCACCACATATTTTGCAGCAAAGGATACTGAAATATTTATAATGAGGTCTAATGAAGGTATACAATCGCTGGAGCATACACCACAAAATTCTTCAACCAAATCTGAGAACTCAAATGCACTCAGCGGGCTCCTACTCTAGTATAGTCTACAATATTTATACTTCATTCTTATTACAGGTGGCAATACAATGGGGAATTAGTTCCATTCAAGAAAAACCAACAACTACCACGTTCTAGGTACACAAACAGTCACTAGCAGCAACCAGAATGGAATTATTGTATAAACTAATTGCAGTGTTTGCCAGAGAATTGCCGTATGCAAACGATCAAAAGACTTTGATTGCAACCAGTTATTTAGCTTTACAGTTTCATTATAAAGTAGAAGGTGGGCGATACTGTTCAAATCACAAATCAGTAACGACAACTGTTCCCCTGAAACAAGTTGTATAAAACAAACCAAAAAAATAAAATCCCAAAATCTGAAGACCCCAGACCTCACTCTCTGCAGCATTCTCCTGGGAGTCCAGAGTGGCAGGGTGGGCCCTTGATTTCCTGGGATTACAGGAAGTGGGTTGAATGATGGTGGCCAGCCATCAACCTGAAGAAAAGCAGCACTGCATCGGTATATCTGCAGGGGACAGCACCGGAGATCAGGTGAGTTTAACAGACAGAGGGTCATGGGATCCACTCCTTGATTTAATGCCCAAACTGGATTTGGGCTTTAAAAGAGAACCATGGGGTAAGCGTTTTTCCACATAGTCCTCTTAAGGGTCAAGGGAGGACATATACTAACCTCCTCCCGTGACCCAAAGCTCAGTATATCGCGAGCTACAGCTTGCAGAATTCTGAGGCCGTCGCAGCCGGGGCGGATCCCGACAATGCTGTCAAGATCCGTGTGCGTGAATGACAGCTGGCTCTGCCTATCTAGAGGCAGAACCAGCTGTGCCCGCCCCCTCCCCTCTCCGTTCCTCCAGTCAGTGCTGGAGGATCGGAGAGGGGAATCCTCCGGAGAGGGGGAGCAGTGACTGAGAGTCACCGTTCTCTGCAGGTAGATGATCGAGAAGTGAACGAGCGACGGTATGCGTTCGCTCACTTCCCGACCTATTGAGCCGACGTGAGAGTTTCATTGTCACATGTCGGCTAGAACTATGAGGATGAGTGACACTCACTCACCTCATAGTTCTCCTTTAAGGATTGGCACACACTTCTATGTAGGCTAACTAGGAGAAAAGGGGGAGGACTGCACCCAGCCCCCGAGATGGCTCCCTTTCAGAGATTTCACAATCTCATCTGCTCAATAACCTTTTCCTCCTGAGTGTACACGACTGGTGGACGCTGCACCACACAAATAAGACTAAAGGTGCCCATACACCTTACGACCATCGCAAGACTTTTGTCTTGCGATGGTCGTATGCCTCTTGAAAGCACTACGATCTGCCCACCTTGGACGGGCAGAACGTACTTGCGATCATCGAAAGCCCGCCCCGCTAAGGGGCGGGCTTCCGATGACGGCAATGCAGAACGGGCAGTGTGCGCATACACTGCTCGATTCTCGTACAAGAATCAGGCGAAATCCCGCGATCGTACGAGAATCGAGCAGTGTGAACTAAGACGTGCGACCGTTTCTACTGTACGATCGCACGTCTTTTGTCGAGCCAACATGTTCGAAAACCCGCCGAGAATAGTACGATTCTCGGCGGGTTTCTAGCCTGCTCGCCCGATAGCTGCGGAACGGGCCGGTGTGCGCATGCGCACACTGCCCGTTCTGCATTGCCGTCATCGGAAGCCTGCCCCTCAGGGCCAAGATGGGCAGATCGCCAAAATGGGCTTTCGATGATTGCAAGTACGATCTGCCCGTCCAAGGTGGGCAGATCGTACGGGCTTTCAAGAAGCATACGACCATCGCAAGACAAAAGTCTTGCGATGGTCGTAAGGTGTATGTGCACCTTAACACGGCACCTTTATTTAACCAATGTAACGTGAACAGTTCCAAAGTCAATGACAATCGCATTTACTAATCGTTACCAATTTGTCCTCAATGCTTTTAGATAACACTGATTAAAAACCCACAAACACATTTGTTCACATTGTGTTTATCTGTGTTGTCAGACTTAACAAAAGAAAAATTTGACTCCTGTCTGGCACGGAGAAGTACAAGTAAAGACATTTCAATAAGCGATGCGGTGCGAGTGTTATGACAGGTCCCTCAGTAATTTTGTCATTAAGTCGTCCTCGTATGCTACCTTTTCTCCTGACAGAGTAGAGTAAGCCGCGAGCGCTTTATGGATTCTGCAGTGCACATACATGCTGCTTTTATTGGGGCTCTCATAATGGCTTTTGGCTGCCCGGTCTTTTCTGGCTCACATAAACAGACTTGCTGGCCACGGATGGGAACACAAGGATACTCTGCATAAAATATTTATGGACCAGCTGCCAATTTGATGTCAAGTGAAAGCGGAGACTGTTAAAACATGGACTAGACTTTTACAATCTTGTATTAAGTAAAGCCTAATCTCCAGATTATAAGCAAGCTCTTGAATGCAGACTTAAAACATTGTTCATTAAATGGAAACTATAGTTGTTGACGGTATTTTTCCCCTTTTAAACGAAAATAGTATATATGTAGTGGGGTGTTTTATGGTATGCAGCAATTCAGGATATCAAGATCTATAAAACTAGAATACACTTCTGTATTCAAAAGCATTACAATAGATTAAGCCTCTCAATATCACAGCGATAAAACCAATTTCCAAGGTGGATACACAAAGTATAAGTCTCCAATGTAATAACAGAGATATGTAATATGAATGTATGTATGCATGTACATCAGGGGCGCCCACAATTTGTCTGGAGATCTACTTTTCAAATGACGAGCTCAATGAGATCTGCCAACGAAAAAACACCTGCATTCAGGGGCGGGAGGGGGCGTGGCGGTGCATTGAAGTCAATGGCACCGCAGCCAGGCCCCTCGCCCACAGTGCGTCGCCTGCACCCGGAACCCAGGCACATTAGTGCCTGCGTTCCAGTCCAGTGTGATCCACAAAAATGCTGCAAGCACTATTTTTGCAGATCGCACTGGACCGGAATGCAGGCACTAATGTGCCTGTGTTCCGGGTGCGGGCGATTGCATTGTGGGCGGGGGGCATGGCTGCGGTGCCATTGATTTCAATACAACCCCACAGCCCTGTCCACATGTGTGTTCATGTGAAGAGATTATTCATATTTACCTGCATATATACATCCTTGAAAAGGACTTTGCTCCAAGAAATGTGTTGAATGGATATCACAACGGATATGCTGGATTTTTATTATATCTCTAGGATATTACGTTGAACATTTAGGGTGAACTCACACTAGGGTGTATGCACTGAGCAAGTTTGAACCCTAGTTCAGTTGGCAGTCTCTCCATAATGTGCCCTGGCCCACTTGAAAGAGGTGGTTTGGGGGTCAATTCATTTGGACCCCGGCTTGGTGTATATGGCTAACCATGCCCGAGCATGGAATGGGAAAAGTGGAGCAGATTATATCCATTTGTGTCCATGTAGATAGCAAGGGTACAGATGAGGTAAGCATGCTCGGGCCCGGCATAATGTGAGCACAGGAAGCGTGCTCTAGTCCAGCACTAGTCGAGGGAGGTGAGGGGTGAGAACAAGCCTGCTCAGGCACGGTGCAAGACAACCTTGCCTAGTACAAGTACACCCTTATACTTTGTGTATCTTTGGAAATTGAATGCTGGGCAACCCCCAGCCAGGAAATGAGACGGGCTCTATCTGACCTGCTGCAGCTTCTAATGCACATTGTGAGAAGCTCACTGTGTGCAGTGTAGGGCTGCAACAACTAATCGACATAATCGATTATAATCGATTATTGAAAAAGTTGTCAACTTTTTCAATAATCGATTAATCGGCTTCCGATCGGTTGGCCCTGTTCACAGCTCCACACACTGTGTGCCGCACCTCCTCCCCACCTCACGCTCGCCGCTGCCAGACCCGCTCGCATCCACGCTCCACACGCCGCACCTCCTCCCCGCCTCACATTTCCTGCCCATCCACGATTGGCAAGGCACGCGGGGAGATGTAGTAAGGAGGAGCAGGTGTGGGGGGATGACAGCAGCTGATAGACAGGTCCAATCTCAGAAGCAAGTTGCTGGAAGACTGCTCAGGTAAGCCTGCACTTTCCCACACATGGTGCTCTATAATGTATTGCTGGGATTTGTATTTCTCTGGTACATTGTACTGTACATTATACATAGGAATACAAATACCAGCAATGCATTATACACTGTATGTATAATGTATTGCTGGGATTTGTTGTACTCCTCTATAGCTGGTGATATTCTGCATTGCGCTGTATAGAGGACTACAAGTCCCAGCAATAATACATTATACAGCGCAATGCAGAATACCACCAGCTATAGAGGAATACAAAACCCAGCAATAGTACATTATACAGCGCAATGCAGAATGCCGCCAGCTATTGTGTACTATTGCTGGAAATTGTTGTATTCCTCTATAGCTGGCGGTGTTCTGCATTGCGCTGTATAATGTGCTTTTGCTGGGATTTGTAGTCCTCTATAGCCGGTGCCATTCTGCATTCATTGCTGTATAATTTTACACTTTCCAATTCACTATATTGCACACCACACTATCTTTTTTTTCTTTTTTACTTCCACCGCTCTAAGCTTGCTCCTGTGATGGACTACAACCTCAATACAAACTAGTAGTCCATCACTGGAGCCATTTTTTAAACTTTATTTTATTGTTTATCCGATTAACTGATTAATCGAACTTAATAATCGGCTAACTAATCGATTTTGAAAATAATCGTTAGCTGCAGCTCTAGTGCAGTGAAATCAGAGTAAGCTATTTCAGCACAGCCGAGAAGCCTATACAACTGAGCAAGACTGAAGGCAGGGGGTTCTGACTAAAAATTAACCTCTAATCCATCAGAAAATGTTGGGTAGTCATAGTTAGTGGAGACCCGAAGCTGTCAGTGACAGCATGGTCACACAGCTAGGTGAACGCAGATCTGTGTGATCCTACCTATATCATGGAGAGTAGATTAACATTTCATCTGCAGAATGCATTAAGCAGGGAAACCACATTCTACAGACTACAGATGAAAACAGTTAAAAATAAAAGAAGAATTCTGAGCCTTTCCTTGAAACATTAGAAAAGAGAAGCATGCAGTAATATATGAAGGGACCATAATCGTGATATCTAATATTCTGCATACGTACAATTTAGAGGGCACATAAAGTCACAAGGCACATTGCTGTAATATATGTTTGTCACTAGAGAAAGTGACAAACAGGAAAACTCCATGGCAGGGAGCTGGAGGCTTTTCTGCTACTTCCATTAGAAAACCGGGGACACTTCATTCCCGGGATTTAATGCCAATCTGATTTAGGATTGACTTCAACGTCAGCTATACAGTGAAATCTAAAGATTGTGTTTAAGTCATTTGGAACTCCGCAACAAACCGTTTTCCTAATTTACGTGTTCTCAAATTGCAAGAGTAGTCGGCCATGACAGCTTAGCCTCAGCGGGACACCTACACAAGCCTCATAGAGTCATGACAAACACATAAAGAAAAGTTTATAGGCAAATTCCTTAAAGGGTCAGTCCACCAAAAAGTGATATTTAAACAGAGCCAGGTTATGGCTTCCTCAGGGAAGACAAATCAATATGGAATTCAGGAGCCATTTGAAGTGGAGTGGCTCCATTGAAAATAACCAAAGGAAACCTCAAAAGTTAGGCACCAGCTGTAAATTTAAAGGAGCACTGGAGACCTGGCTCCTGGGATTTGTCCATCGCTGGCCTTCCAACATGTCTTGCCATAGTTCCTGACTCCGTACAGCTCTACCTTGGAGTTTTCAGTGATCCTGCCCACCTTTGTGTGTTCCAGTGACTTAGTTTGCCAATGCGTGAGCAACCGAAGAACTCTTTGGTCACTTGTCACTTTATGGACCAGAAGATGGAAGACTTGGGACCTGGGGCATTACGTGACCACAATTTAGGCACCTTATGGAGTCATAACTGCTGCAGTGATTGGCTAGAGAGGGACAGACAGGGGGTGGGCAAGAGGGGTTCATGCCAGAGCACAGTATTAAGGATTTATGAAGATTTTATATACCCAAAACACACACACTAAATTTAAAAAAACATTTAATCCAGTTGTGCCCCTTCACACCTATGTGTGTGTTTCCATGTATTAATATGCACACTAGGACAACACGGTGTTGTGGTGCGCTGGTGTCATTTAATTTTTTGCAGCTCAGTGTGCATACATGGGAGTAAACAAACACACCTACCCCCTTAGCATATTGCAATGCATGTACCCAAGAATACATGTGTTACCTTAGCGTGCACTGGAAAAAAAATTAGGCAAATGCGTTTTTGGCCCACGGATGTGCTCTGTAGGCCTATTGCATGTTCTCCCTGTGCTTGCATTGGTTTGCTCCAAAACACCAAAAACATGCTGGAAGGATAACTGGCTCCTGTCTAAATTGGCCCTAGTATGTGAGCATGTGAGATAAGGAGCCTAGATTGCAAGCTCCTTGAATGCAGGTACTGATGTGAATGTAGGTACTGATGTGAATGTGGTGGGTTGCCATTTTTTTTTTTATTGCACCTCAGTGTGCATACATGGAACAAACACACCTACCCCTTAGCACATTGCAATGCATGTAATCAAGAATACATGTGCTACCTTGGGGGTGCACTGAAAGAAAAAATTAGGCAAGTGCATTTTTGGCCCGTAGATACGTGTTGTGGGCCTATTGCATGTTCTCCCTGTGCTTGCGTTGGTTTGCTCCAACACTACACAGACATGCTGGGAGGTTAATTGGCTCCTGTCTAAATTGGCCCTCGTATGTATGAATGTGAGATAGGGACCCTAAATTGCAAGCTCCTTGAATGCAGGTAGTAGGAAAAGTACTATGTCATCTGTCAGTACTATATAAACACCTGTTATGAATAATTAAATCAAATACTGAAAATAAATGGCGCAGCACAGAAAAAAATGCACACAAGTGTGAATGGGTTCTAAAAAAATAATAATTCAATGTAGTTTACATAAAGCTGCCTATATTCCCCTGCACAGACTGGAAGAGGGAGGGTGAGCTCTGTAAGCCAGTAAGGGTTTCATTGCTTTGAGCAGTGCACAGAGAGCAATGGGAAGACTGCCTTAGTGTGCTGCTGCTCCTACTTTGGCCAATAGCAAGCTGGGGGTGGGTCCTGGATCTGCAATATAGTATGCAGAGAAGTCCACAACCTGGCTATATTCAGGTGCCTGAACAATATGACAAAGACTTCGTCAGGTTAAGCCAGGGATGGCCAAACTCCGGCCCTCCAGCTGTGGTGAAACTACAAATCCCATGAAGCATCTCTCTGCAGGAGTCATGCCTGTGGCTGTGAGAATCTTGCAAAGTCTCATGGCATTTGTAGTTCCACCACAGCTGGAGGGCCGCAGTTTGGCCATCCCTGGGTTAAGCAGTTCAGATATATATTTGAGATTTGTGGCCGCCTGCCTGGAGTGCGCTTTAAGAAAGCAAACTCTGATCCTGCAATCACCGAAACTGCTCATTGTCTAATTGATACAGAAAGAGTAGCAGTTATAATGATCTCTATACAATACACACAAATGCACATTTAAGAGAAAAAAAAGGCAATGTGCTGATGTAAATGAACCGAGAGAAGCCGGCGTCCGGGGACTGGGTGTCGCGTTTCGGATTCGCAGCTGAAGTCCCAGAAATCACCTCTTTAAAAAAATGTAAAAAAGCGCAAGCGAGAGCTTCAGAAAAATACTCACACTTCCCGTAGCCCCAGCAGCTCCACAAAGGCGGCCGGATCGATCTCCTTCAGCTTGTTGTGGCTCAGGTTTCTGTTAAGATGACAAAAAAAAAGGAGAGAAAAATGAAGGCAATCGAATCAGCACATGGCGGTACTGAAGTCAGCAAAAAGCAGCCTGACAATTATTCTGGATCGTGGGGGGGAAAATGATCCGCTGTTAGACAAAAGCACTTTAGGAAATAGCAAAAGCTTTTCTTCTTTTTTTTTTCCAGCTTCGGCAAAACAAGCCAATTACAAAGGCATTATGAGGATACATGAAATGCTCTGTATGTTACGGACCCGGGTAATTAAATCAGCAAATTAAACTACATTAGCCCGTGTTTTGTTTTCATTTATTTCCCTTCATTCGAAGGGCCAAACAAATCAATCTTGCTGCGATTTAGCCGGCGACAGGCTCGTTTGTCTCGTTTTGAGACGCTGGAAGTACTGTGGCCATTAATGAGTCATCTGTCCTAAAATTCCCAAAAAAGGCACCTTTTATTTCAGGGTTGGGAAGGGGAGGAAAATATTTGTGGCTTTAGTGGACTTGCCTTCACAGTGGACGTTTGGACTTGGTAACCATTCATACATGCGTTTTGATTGGTCAGTTTAGAAAGTGACAGGAAACAGAAGCCAGGTCGCCAATGCTCCTTAAAAATTACAGCTGGCGCCCAACTTTTGAGGGTTTTCTCTACTTGTCATCAATGGAGCAGGCTCCTTAAAAAAAATTCTGCTGACTCCTGGACTGGATAGACTGGCTCCTGAATTCCATAGTGTGTGTGTGAAAAAATAAAACCTCCTGGCTCCAGGATTGGATAGACTGGCTACTGAATTTCATATTAATTATGTATATATTACATTTCCTTTTGCTTCCTGTCCTGTGAGAGGTGTCATCAAGACAGGAATGAAGGGGAAAGCTCATTACCGATGACCATAAGCAATGCAAACACAAGTTCTTACCCATCCCAAAACGGAAACGTTTTGGCTTGAGCCAAGCTTCAAATCGAGGGACAATCTGTGACTCTTAAAAGTCTAAGCCCAAAACCGAAAAGGTTATATTTTGCAACTTGCTAAACCTTAGATGTAGCGGCTTCATTCGTTCGCTCTAGTTTGTTTTTTTCCCCCCCCTTTATTTCAGCCTGGCCAGTAACACACTTCCTATCCTAGGGTGACAACTCTCACTCGCTGTACTGCATCAGGACAACAGAAACAGGACTGGGGTCATGACATTACATACTGCGGACTTCTTTCTGATTGGATCATCATAGATACGGTTAGGATGATCAGCTGCGTTTGATTGATTGGCCCTAGGTTGTAGTCACATGACATTCATCCACCCTATTTATTTGTGTGTTATCTCACAATATGTTAGCTCTGAGGAAGGGGGAATATCCCCCGAAACACGCCAGCCAATTTAGGTGGCCTTTGTTGGGACCTGCTTTGAATCATTCCTCCATCCGGAGAGATTGTTTATGCGAGTAGTTTTTCATGTCATTTGTTATCTCTCCTTTTATAAACGGTATTATACGAGAAGGCGCTGTCTATTTTTTTGTTTTACATATCATGTGAGGAAACTTCCCAACCTTCCCAATGGCCTTGAAGATAGCAGCCTTCCTATGATTGATGTTGGAGAACATTTCATTGGGAGTCTGCTGAGTAGTGCTGCAACTAACGATTATTTTCGATTATAATCGATTAGTTACCCGATAATTTTTTTCAACGAATCGATTGGTTGTATAAAAACTCTCTCACTCTCGCTCAGCGCTGTGGTGTGCAGTTTCTTTGAACAGAAACAGGTCCTCAGAACGCCCCCTTCCTCTTCTCCATAGCACAGCGGGCAGCGATTCTATATTCCTCAGGGATAATTGAAAACAATGCAACTGATAAGACTGAAGCACAGGAAGTTATCAGCTGACATGATTTCTGGCAGGATCATGAGGTATTTTTTACATGAACTTGAATCACTTCCAATTACTTAACAGACCGAAATCGATCAAATAAGAGTTCATTGTTCCCCTTTATGTGAGATACACTGTATCACTTCCCCGGAGCACCTGACCTCCGCTTTACCTGCGTTGCTTGTTCAGCGCCGTCTAATTGGTTTACAGACAGGCAGCACAATGGATGTCCTTCCCAATTACCGCCTCGTCCGTCTGATGCGCTTATTGTATTATAATCTCGTGAGCTGAAACATGGTTTGTAACGATCTGTGCAGAATCGCAGTCCTCATAAACACAAACAATGGCAACAGTATAACTTTTCCTTTGTCTTGTCAATCCCTCCCCGGAATGAAAGACTTCGGAAGCGCTTTCATCATCCATTGCTCGGCTGTCCTTCTGAATGAAAGGTGGATGGAAGCAGCAATGGCAGGGCATTCAAATCCTCGGCCTCATTTGATAACATGTAGGACAAAAATGTAATTTGCTCAGCGGAGATTACATTACTGGTTAACCACATAACGAGGTTTAGATTGTACGTGTCACTACTGATTTGAATCGGAGTGAGGAAGTCTAAATGGATAAATAAATATATCCGTATGACAGATGAAATCACGTATAATGGAGCCTGGCAAATGCCACCGTGTGGAGATAATGGCGTCTCTCTTAAACTCCGATGACCGTTAAGGTGGAAGTGAAACGTTTATAAGATAAAAGGAGGTTTTTCACCTTCAGGTGATTTTTAAAGGACTCCAGTCTAATCAGCACGCCAGCTTTCAACGAGCCCCTGAAATCAGGACCAAAGTTAGGTGGCGAGGGGGGCAGTTGAGCCGCATTTTTACCACCTACCTGACCTTCTTACTTTAGGACCTGGACCCTGGTTCTGAAGAGTTTCTCATTGGTCAGCGCGGTCATGTGACTGCTCTGACCAATTATTATTATTACACAGGATTTAAATAGTGCCAACAGTTTGCACAGTGCTCTACAAAATGTACAGTACAGTTACAATACAAATCAAGACAAGATTTTAGCCGGTGAGTGCTAAAAATCTAAAACGTCCTTTGTAGTTCTGGGACCTGGTCTCCAGCTCCAAAGAGTTTTTCATTGGTCAGCGTGGTCATGTGAACATGCTGACCAATTTAAAAAAAAACCCTTTGTACTTCTGGGACCTGGTCCCCAGCTTTAGTCAGCGTGGTCATGTGAACAGGCTGACGAATAAAAAATAAAATGTTGTACTTCCGGGACCTGGCCCCTAGCCCTGAAGAGTTTTGCTTTAGTCAGCATGGTCAGGTGACTGTGCTGACCAAAACAAAAAGCCCTTCTTACTCCGAGACCCGGTCCCCAGCTCTAAAGAGTTTCTTATTGATCAGCGAGGGCAAGTGACCATGCTGACCAGTAAAAAGCCCCTAGTACTTCCGGGACAAGGTCCCTGGTTCTGAAGAGTTTCTCATTGGTCAGTACAGTCATATGATCATGCTGGCCAAAGAGCACTCATTATTTGCAAGCATTACGAATATTCCAGACTGGGGGGCAGTTAAATCTAGTGTGCAATGTATGGATCGCTACACTAAATGGTGGGGGGGCATCAAAAACGGGGACCAGGGAAAGCGGGGAGGTGGCGGCAAGTTAATTTTTTCACATTTTTGGAAAAAGTGAACTTACCCATTTACATTCAGGTTTTGGAAATGAATGGGATTTCTCAAACAAAAACTTAATTTGGTGTTCAAGAAAAAAAATTTCATGCTGCTGTTTCAAATTATTTTCGGCACTGCGGTCAAAATCGATTGTCGATTTGACTCCAGTAGCTATTGAAAAACTGCTCGAACTTTCAAAAAAAACGATTTTTCAAACATGATTCTACTGGCGCATGGCTAGCTTCATTCACATTGTTCCCAGCTTTCTCTTTACACTACAACCCTCCCCATCCCGTGTTACAGAGAAGAGAGGGAGAAGAGTTCTGTAGTCCTGTCCTAAGTTTGTTAATGGCAGGATCATCAAAAGGTAAAAACATGTCTAAAAAAAAAAAAACTACTGCAGCCACTACATCCAAGAACTGGTAGGCTGTGATATATATTTTTGTGCTCGGGTTTTAATTCAATAATGAATGGGGCCCTGGTTTATAAAGGTCAGTAACATGCGGCCATTTTTGTAGATAAGGCTGGAAGGGGGAACTAATTAAAAAAAAGAAAAAAATGAAAGTACAGTTGGCATTTAAACCCAACACTGGTCCAATCGGGAAGGAAGGGGAAAGTTCCTTCCACATAATGTGACCAAAACGTTTGCCGAGGAGGAGATGCAAAGCCACAAAATGTTTGGCAAACCGAAATATTACCAAAAACAGAAGTTAGCGTTTAAAAACCATATTTGTGAATGATTCCATACAAACACAATTTACTTTTAAATTGCCTGCAGTCCTCAGTAAATCCTCCTAATCCTAAAGTAGCTTCTCTTTTTGGAGTAGCACTTAGCACTCCTAAAAGTGAAATGTGGAAAATGCCCTCCAACAACTTTATAAGCCGCTGCAAATCTCCAGTTCTGCTTATTACTAAATATTAGACTTATTTTTTTGATAAATCATTTTGTATGGCTTTTTTCGGATGCCAAGTCTGGGATTCAGTCTTGTGGTTTGCTAGGCAACAAAACGCACTGATTTGACCATTGCTAAGAAACAAAAATTTCCTAAGGGATTTCTTTCTAGTTGTTGTTAAAACTTAAAGAGAACTATGGGGTGACCTTTGTATCCCATAGTTCTCTTTAGGGTCACAAGAGGACATATACTAACCTCCTATATGACCCAGAGCTCAGTATATAGTGGGCTATTGCTCACTATATACTGAGAGTGCCGCCGCCAGGACGGATCCCGACAATGCTGTCGAGATCCACCCAGCTGGCTGACAGCAGGCTCTACCCATCTAGAGGCAGAGCCAGCTGTGCCCGCCCCCTCCACCGTCCATTCAGTGCTGGAGGATTGGAGAGGGGAGGGGAGGGGGGGAATCCCTGCGGGGAGCTGTGACTGACAGTCACCGCTCACTGC
Organism: Nanorana parkeri; assembly: GCF_000935625.1. Taxonomy (NCBI): domain Eukaryota; kingdom Metazoa; phylum Chordata; class Amphibia; order Anura; family Dicroglossidae; genus Nanorana; species Nanorana parkeri. The sequence continues at coordinate 4,243,256 of NW_017306277.1, forward strand.
AGGGAGATGATCCAGAGGTGAGTGAGTGACGGTATGTGTTCGCTCACATCCCGATCTATTGAGCCAACCTGTGACAGTTTCATTGTCATTCGCCGGCTCTAACTACTTTTTTTGTTATTAACCCTTGCAGTGGGGCTACCCCCACAAGGCATGGGTTCACTGCTCATTTTGGTCTAGGGACGAAAAAACTCACCTGATGCTTGGTCCACCTTGGCTGCTGGACCGGTCCCCACAGCCTCTTCTCCCTCAGGCTCCAGCGGTCTAAGGACCTATGAAGTCATCACCTCTAATGCAGGTCCATTGACCTGCATTAGGTGTGAGGATGCTGAGGGTCATTCAACAGCCAGAGCGGAGGGGGGTGGGGGATGGGGGATTGGGGAGGCGAGTGCATCTTTATTTTTCACCCATTGACCAAAATGAGGAGTTAACCCTTGTAGTGCGGGAGTAAGGGTTATTTTTGAAATATCCTGGAGCTCGTCTTCAACTCCACAAATAATGCAGTACAGTGAGTTTATTAATTCATAATTATATTTAGGTTTTTAAATGCAAGCAGTTGCAAGTACCTGAATCTGACTTCATATCAGCCTAGTGCACCTCCCTATAGAGCAGAGCTCAGACTAGGGAAGGGAGAAGCAGCACAAGGAGCCAAATCAATCAGTTGTGCTACAGAGCTTGTGTGCTTGAAACAAACTGCTCTCAGGAGGAGAGAGCAGAGTGACAGGGAGAGGAGCTCATTGGTCTGCTGCTTCTCTTTTTACTGTTCAGTCACAGGCTGGGCAATGAACAAGATCTGTAAGAGTTACCAAACTGATGCAGATAAATATCAGGTGCCCTGCCTTGCAAGACAGGGCTGTGCTGTGTGGAACAGTTCTGTAAATCTCAGGACAGGATGGACAAGGATACAAAACCTTTGGCAGGTGAAGCCTCTCCCTTATATGCATTTCATCTGTCTAGCTGCTTGTCTGGTGTTCCACTTTTTTTTTCCTGTTCTATTAGCGATGTGAATGACATCTTTTCTATGGCTGGTATTTCCCTTAAGGCATAAATACATTTTTATATTTAGATGAAAATGTCTTATTTTCCATAAACCTCACTTCCATAAAAGGAGCTATTCTGAGATATACAAAAATAACCACATTATTAGTTCAATGTGCAAATTAAATTAATAAGGACATGCTGGCAAGCCAAGTCTGGTGTCTTTAATACTCACAATTGCACATAACGCGACAGATCAGAAAACTAAACCAAAAACAAATATGGGGTTGCAAGTGATAACTATAAGCCCCGATTCACACCAGGGCGACAGTGTTTGAGCGCTTTCAGGCGTTTATATCCGCGTTTCAACACTGAAACACGCAAGAACGCGCTAATCAGTGCATTTCCATTGAAGTCTATATGTAAAACACGCTGATCAGCGTGACAAAAGTAGCACTGGGAGCATTTCAGGCGACAGGGATATTGGAACGCACGCATTTGCGTGAACCGCCCCCATAGGGATGTACAAAGACAAATATATGGCAATCAATGGAAATAATAAGTCCACATGCTGTGTTTACAAACTGGCAATGCAGATTGTATTTTATCTAAACCCTAAGTCCCTATTCAGAGGCCTCCCTACACTTTTGGCCACCTGAGGCAAGGGGGAGGGGGGAGGATGTGTTACATTACTACTGTAATGGAGGGAATCTTCCTTTGACCGGAAAATCTGGTATTGGAGCATTTGGGCCACTATGAGTACTTGCCCAAATACTCGTTTTTGGCCACCGATACTAGTATCGCTAGCGGTGCATCCCTCGTTATTAGGCAAGAAATTGCGGCAAAAGCAGCACACACACATTTTTCGGGCACATCCATTAAAGTCTATAGGGGCCAATAACGCACAATTCTGCTCAAAGAAAGCAGATGCACTTTTTCAAGCAACAAGGGACATGACATTGTAAACAGGGACCACTGAAAATAATGGGGTTCTTTAGAGCGCTGCCATGCTTCAGGTAAAACTCTACAAAAAAGTGTAACAATGATTTGCTATCTTTTGGTCTGTTATACCACTAAAAGAATTGTGTTATGTCTATTTAACAAGTACTAAATTATTCCCACCGATCCTGCCAGAAATCTAGTGACCTTGTAGTATCCTGTGCTCTTTGCCTGTGTTGACTGTTAACAAATCAGCATTGTTTCCCGTTCTCTCTTTGAGAGACAAAAACACTTGTCACCTATGGGGAGCACCAATGTTGCTCATTCATAGACACAGTACAGTGAGTTGTCGCCCTAGGACTGGAAGTGTGTTACAGGCAGGATTTACGGAAAAAAACAGAAAAAAAAAAAACGAATGCAGCCACCACATTTAAGAACTGGTAAGCTGCAATATATTCAATGTTCTTGAATTTAGTTTTACTTTAAGCAAGATGTAGTCTGTATGCCGATAGACCTTCCCAACATCAGCAAGACCTATCACTGGCCTCAGCTCATGGTGAGAAATGTGTTGTTCCATCTTCACTAATTCTAAAAGCAGCTTCATGTAATTTCCATCTAACTAAAATGGTATCTGTCGCCGGTTTTACGTATATAGAAGAGAATAAAAAAATTTTAAAAAATGATATATATACAGGATTCCTAATGTAATGTACGCTCTGAAGAGTCATCTTAAAACTTGTGTGGCATCTGTTGCTATTACAGTAGACAGCTACATCTAAAAAGCATCTGTCTGGGCATCCGTGCCGCCAGAGGACTTAAAATTGAAGCAAACAATTTAACATTTCCATCCAGTCTTAAATAACCTGAGTTTCAAACAGTGGTGATTTATCAGCAAAGATATGGGCCGTCTGCCGCAAACCGGTTCTTAGTTTGCTCATGGTCATTTATAATGAAGAACAGGTTGGAAAGCAAAGCACACGTAGTAGACGGTAGGAGTTGGCATATCCTTCAATAGTAGGCTTTGGTTTTTTACCATTAATAGATCATGGCATGATCATTGTAGGACATATTTGGACTCTTGTGATGAAACATAAGCTGGGCTACCCAATTGTACCAGAGTGGTGACCATGCCTAGCTACTTCATAGTCAAAACTCCATCAAAAGAGACTTGACCAAACACCAAGACAACCTGCAACCTCGCTGCCGCCTTTACAACGCTAAATTGCATTTGGTGTCAAATAAAAACTTCAAAAGTTCAAAGGACAAAAAGTACAGCTACCCATACACATTACATGGTCGTCAGATGATTTCAGCTTATATGTTTCTTGGTCTCAGAAAAAACTTGCTCTACAAAAGTGAAGATAAATCCCAGGAGCCAGGTAGCCAATGCTCCTTAAAATTTATAGCAGGCACCTAACTTTTGCGGTTTTCTCTAGTTTTTGCCATTGGAGCTGTCTCCTAAATAGACTGCTGGATCCTGAAATCCATAGTCATTTGTCTATTCCTGAGTTATAAAGCATACTAGGGTGAGCAAACCAGGGTTGGGAGGGGGGTTTAGACCAGAGATGCCAACATGGGTTCAACATATCAAGGATATTATGACCGCATACATTTTCCCAACATTATAGCATGCAAGTGCATCCCCACTATACCAAAATACACTGAGAGAAATTTATCAAAACTGGAGCAGACAAAATCTGGAGCAGATGTGCATGGCAACCAATCAGTTCATATCTTTCATTTTCAATTCTTAACTGAAAAAACTGAAGACAGAAGCTGGTGGATTGCCATTGGCAACTGCTCCAGATTTTGCCTGCTCCAGTTTTGATAAATTCCCCTCTGTATCGCCCAATGTTTGTAGACACCTGCCCATCACAGCTACACTATATGGCCCACAAATTTGGACACCCTTTGAAATGATTGAGTTTAGGTGGTACCACTGAAGGGTATGGGTAATGCTATAGCACACAAAGACATTTTAGATAATTGTGTGCTTCCAAACTTGTGGCAAACATTTGGGGTAAGACCTCTTCTGTTCCAGTAGTACTATGCCCCTGTACACAAAACCAGCTCCGTAAACACATGGTTTGAGAAGTTTGGGTAGGCCACTAGAGTTCCTCCATACTAGAGCCCTGACCTCAGCCCTGCAGAACACATTTGCAATGAATTGGAGTGCTAATTACAGGCCAGGTCTTCTTGTCCAACAATTGTACATGAAAATGTTCTTTTTGATTCTGTGGGTACAAATTCCCAAAGACACACTCCAAAATCTTGTGGAAAGCCTTCCCAGAAGAGAGGAAGCCA
>NW_017306277.1:4247497-4272055 GCF_000935625.1 Nanorana parkeri
AGCTCATATAGGTGTAATGATCAAGTGTCTATAAAATGTTGGCTATAAACTGTATGCATGAATGCGTCACACACACTCCCTAAAATATGACCATGCCTTCTGTCAAATGTCTAAGGGAGTTTAGCACTGCAAGGAAAAAAAAAAAACAAATTTTCAGACTGTTCAAGAGCCTGATCAAGTTACAATAGATCCAGATGAAAGCTGGGAAATGTGGAGTTTTCTGCAGCTCCTCGTTTTTCCCAGTAGCAGCTACTGTATATAGCAAAACCCTCCAGAGGACGAGAGCCGTCAGCCAACAAATGTCTTCCAATTCTGCTAATGTGTCATCTGTGACATTCATAACCGGAATAAACCCCTCCTAAAATACTCTTGTTTTTTTGTTTTTTTTATCTGCATCAGCCCTTTCATCTGTGATACAGCCACGTGTTCAGGAATTATCAGCTCTAGACTTTAGGATCCATAAAAAAAAAAAAAAGTAAACACGGCTAACTTTGTACGACCTTGGGCAAGTATCCTAACTTGCGCAGTGCTTCTTCTCCGAATTAGACTGATATCTTTAATGCAGACTTAATAGTCATCAAAAAACTGCTACGCCTGAGCTCACAGAGAGCCATTAATATCCCGGGCTAAAATATTATGGTGTACCCCAAAAAAAGTATTTCTGCAATACATGAACATTTCCCCACATAGAGTGTATTTAAAACATGGATGGGCAATTTAATATGGAAATTAGGAGCCAGTCTGTCCAATCCAGGAGCCAGCAAATACATTTTTTAGGAGCCAGTTCCATTGACAATTAAGAGAACACCTTAGGTGCCAGCTGCCATTTTTAAGGAGCAGTGGCTCTTGGGATTTGCCCAGCCCTGATAGAAAATGTTAATCAGCCAAATATCCGTTGAGTGCCTAACTTAATATTTCAGCTGGCAACTCTAGCTATGTAATACCAGAATCCCAAGCAGTGTTGTCAGCCCCGAGTTCTTCGCTGATGGATCACAGAACAACCCCCATCTTCATAACTTAAGGTAGGGATTGACAAACAACTGCAACCAGGTCCCAAGTGCTCCTTAAAATGTAACACAGTCCCCTAACTTGTGTGGTTTTCTCTGGTTGTTGTCAATGGATCTGATTCCTACAAAGAAAAATCCTCCTGGCTCCTGGATTGGACAGACTAGCTCCTTAATTTGTCCACCCGGACACAAGGGGATGTTCTCAAGCTGCGAACAGCACCTGTGGCTTCCCAGGTGGGGAAATACATCCAAATTCTACATGTATGGCCCCCATGCGTCCATGTGCATGAGGCCAAAAAAGTGTTTGAGAAGCAAAAGGTCCCTGGAAATTATTTAGAAGTTCTTGCAATGATGACAAGCTTCTATCCACAGATCTCCAAACGTGCAAATCTCAACATTTCAGCAATGTCAGACAGCCCTGACCGGTTCCTCTATAGCCGCCTGCCCTTCTGTACACTCAGCGCTCCTTTGCAGCAACTTGCTAGGGTCTTTCAAGCAGCAGCAACACACCAATGAAAAGACCTTTTATTTTCAAGGGCGGATAACAAATGAAAGGTCCTGCCAAAATCTTGCCTGTCAATATTTATCCAGGGCCGTGCACCAACAATTGCATAACTAGGGCTTGTTGCAATGCCCCCTCTATGAATAATTGGCCACTGCACCTCCGTACGATAGAGATTATCGAGAAGCTTGGAGTTCTTTCCTCCTCTTTCATCTCTGCTTAGTGCCTGACCTACACCTATGGCAGCCTCCGCATATCTCAGGTAAGTAAACAGGCAGCAGAATAAATCAATAGTATGCTGAGGTGAGCCTGTGATTTATGGATTTCACCATTGTTTGGCCAACAGTGCTTGCTGCAGATGACAGCCGCACAACCTGCTTTCAACGTCTACTAAACTTGAGGGCTAAATGAACCAAAGCCTGGGAAAAAAAAAATGATTTATTTATTTTAGTGAAGGGATTTGTAATCTAAGGCCGTGTTTGGCATACATAAAAAAAACAAAAAAACAAGACCGTGGCCATATTTTCGACTGCCGATTTCTGAAATAGGGAACTACAAATGTAAAATACCTTTCACAATCCATTTGTCTGTTCTGCAATTTCAAAATCCCTTGATAATGGCAATTGGTGATTTAAAGCTGAGCTCCAGCCTTCCACACTCTTTACTGCACACTGTGAGCTTCTAACAATGTGCATTAGAAGCTGCAGCAAAATCAGAGAGAGCCTGCCTAATTTCCTGGCTGGATGGTGTCCAGTATCGTCTAGCTCTTTACTTCCCAGACTGACTGCCTGTGCCCGGCCCCTTTCATTCACTGGATTTCAGTTCCATCAGTCAAGGAGACTTGGCATCACATGTGGGCATTACAAGCAAATGAAGCATGCTTAGGAACACCCACTCCGCCAGACTGACATGAAGGCATTTCAGAATTTGCATAACGGAGGAGTACTGAGGCTGTACTGCAATGTTTTCAGCTAGCCATGTACAGAAACCCCATCCCTGGCCCCTGCCACCAGCCATGATCTGCCTGCATTGCACAGAAAAGCAAAAAGTGACCCAGTGATGATGTCACTAGGTATGAAAAATAAGGAAAAGTATTTAAAAATTTAATTAGCATGTTGATGAGGAGGGAGGGAAGAGCCAGGGAAGGCAAATATAAGCAGATTCAACTTCAGCTTTAAGATCAACCTGTCCACAGTGTGATTGGACACTGGCGGAAGCATTTTCTCACTCACCAGCTCGGGCAACTATCCGAACCCCTTTGCTCCTTTAAAGTGCATGGAAAGCCAAAACTAACGGCAAGTGATGATTGGGATTTATTAACCCGAACCTGGTTCACACCAGGTGCATTGATCAACGCAGACTCAACACAAGTGGCAACTACAAAACAATTGTTCTCCGTATGCTCTGTTCACACCATATATGTGCCTTTTAATGCAACAACGCCTATCACATTATGCACAACGTGCTGCGGTTCATAAAGTTGGATAATTTGTTTTTTGTTACCTTGGAATAAAGAAAAACATAAACAGTGCAAGGTGTTGTAACAAGGCATCATGCCTCCCCTATGCAGCGCACACGTTATACGAGCACAGCACTTGCAGACTGTTATGAACGGGCCCTTAAGGGCTCTGTAGCACGTATAACTCAATGCACTTGGCAGGGCAGCAACCAATCAGATCCTTTTCCAGGGCAGGAAGGCGCTCAGAAAAGTGTATCCGCCATTCCACCCATAATAGTATATTGGAGAGTGTCTGTGAAGGTTCTCATTCATCCAAAATAAGTCAAGGCAACTGGACTTGCTATATTTTTCTTGAACTCTTCAAGAAAAATACAGCAAGTCCAGTTGCCTTGACTTATTTTTTTACAGATATTATATTGGAGAGTAGAGCAATCATGTGCGAAACGCAGACGTCAAAATGACAACTCCGCCGCTAGCGACACGGTCATTGCGGGTGAGCCATGCACTTAGTGGAATTCCTCCCTCGCTGGGGTAGAGAGAGATATCGGAAATATTTATAGGGGAGCTTTAATTCAAAGGCCTTTAAATATTCCAAAATCACAAACTCCGATTTAGGCCTGCGACCAAAGACGAATCGGAGAACCGTGTTCGGGCACAAAATCCGCTTCACATCACCTCACACAAGAACAAGGAGAATTCAATTACTTTCCTCCAGCTGCCACTGAAGTCACTCCTCAAATCCCTCTCCCCTCTTCCCCCACCGTCGGGCCTTCCTGCACACAAGCCAGACGGGCCCGTTCACACCTCCCTACAGTAAACCTGTCCCAAATAATTACCTTGCCACAGCTCAGACAGACCTTAGACGCACATTTGGCCTAACCTAGCTGCCACAGTTACAACAACATAGCTAGGCTCAGCAAATCCTTTCCTGATAGACTCCGAAGAAAGGAGAAAAAAAACTGCTGACTTAAAAACATTAAAAATCTGTTACAAACTTTTCCCAGACCCGGCACGGCCCCTTCTTCCAGAGCCGGCCTACTCCAAACATGGCTGCAGGCTGTCCTAATGGAGTTTCCAGGCCCGAAAGCCTTGCAAGAGTTACCGTTTTTCCAACACCTCTGGCAACAAAGTGCTAAAATTTTTCCATTCACACAAAAAAAAGAATTCTAACACTCGTTTCACGTGACAAAGTCCTAGGGAGAGGATGAAGCGCCAGTGATAATAACGTACTCGGATTGTAAACAAGAATACCCTCTTTGGATGTGTTTACGACATAACGAGGAGGGCTCCTAATTATTACTTCTAATTACCAAGGGGTGATAAAATACTTATTATGGTGGCAGTAAAGCTGTTTGGATAACAGGTTCTCTTAAACGCATGTGGTATTCGACTATACTGGGGCCTATGAAACAGCTTCGGTAGTTTGGTAAACACACAGTCCAAACCGAAGAGAAGACCCCCTTCTCCAGATGAAATATTGCTCCTTTTTTTTTTTTTTTTCTTTCATAGCAGCTGAAATTCAGCTTCAAAGCCGGGCCGCCGAGTTGCACTTGTGAAGTAAACTCCATTCACTGACATCACTTCACACTTTCCGAGTGCAAAGTTCAAATTGATAAAGCGGCCTCTTTCACCGAGCGTGGTTTTGGCTGCGGCCCTCCCGCTTGGCTGTTCATTAATATACAATCAGTACATTAAAAGACACCGCTCCTTTTGTCTGCATTTGATTGTCACTTTTTCTTCACTGAGGGGGGGAATAAACCAGAAACCAATTTTATTTTCCTTTTATTCCCATGGAAAGATTTAGTGTACGCACTGTCATATCCTGATTTATGGTCGTGGCATTTATAAAAAGGAGTCTCACTCTGGCGGGTGGGTTTTTTGTTAAAGCGCCACTCCAGCCAAAACGTTTTTTTTTTGTGTGGAGTGTGTTATAGATGTTAGACAATTATTAAACCTTGCATTGGGGCTGCCCCTGCACTGCAAGGGTTAATGCTAAACTCCCTTACTCCCTAGGCTAAGGGCTCGTTCATACCATTATCGGCGACTGACGTTTTTCGGCAGCTGATCAATGCCAGCCACCGCTTAAATACAATTGTTTCTATGTGCCCAGTTCACACCACAAAGTGATCACTTGTACACTCCAAACCGAGTTTTTTTTAAAAAAAGTAAACAGTATGATGCACTGAGCATCACACCGCCCAATACGCCGGACCTCATTCAACACGCTAGCCGCTGGGGCAAATGCGATGAGCTCTAAAACAAACATTTAACCCCTGCTTCCGAACATTGAGACTAGGAGAAGCAGAGGCATTTGTTGGGACCAATCAGGTGTGCTGCATGAGCGGACAAAGGAGGAAAAAAGTAGGAAAAAAGCAGAGAGGGGACCTTATGAGCCTATTGCTGATCCTTCAATGTCCAATCACAGACTAGCTGTGTTAACCGCAGTAAAGAAGTCAGGTGACCTGTGTGGGCTTTGTAAATCTCCTAAGGATGCATTTTGATATTTTGCTAGAATATAGCTTTAAAGACATTCTAAAATCTTCCGAACTGAACTAGAAAATTTAGGCAAGTACCTATTATCTGCTATAAAAGTGACAGGTGCACTTTATCCCAGCTCCACCTGTATATTTTCTAGCACTGGACAAGCAACAGATCAGTTTTAACAGTGTCTCCCATTTTCCTCAGTTCTAACTGGAAGAGCAGCAGGCGCGTGGTGGTTAGAACAACAACATTGATGCACGATCATTAAGAGGCTTGTTCTGTGTACATGCAAAGCAGTTTACATCACACACATCATTCTGCACCTTTTATAGGCCGTGGATGTGTAGAACATTTCAAAAGGTATAACTGAAGGCTGCAGCTCGCAATCCCCTACTGTCTAATAACTTTTAAGCCGTATTTAGTGTTTTTCAACTCTCCGCAGCCTTTTGGCCTTGTAGGAATTTAAAATCCTGCTTTTGATTTCCAGTGTTCTGCTCCAAATTGAGACCGTGTGGCGTATATAAATAGAACAAGCCTAAGATATCATAATGCACAGGCAAGAGCAGGCTATATGCAATGCAAATATTGGATGTAACACTAAACACATGTCGCACATTGAGTGGCTTTGAAGAGAACAGCTATCGAAAGCTCTAAAACTTCATCGAAACTGACAAACATCTGTGTGGCGACTCTCGATAAAATGTAAACAAATATATTTAGAAAAGTGACGTGACGCAACATAGCACATTGCATGTAAGACGGGCAGGAGAGCCATTATTTTCAAGGAAGCAGAGTGACACCACCGAAGAAAGAGGCTTGCATGCTCTCAAAGTCCCAGCCAGCAAAGCTTGTGGTTTACAGCCACTGTTTGTTTACATTGCATATAAAGACTTCGGTTTTCCCATGGATTCAATGGCAGTAAAGGCATACGGCAAGCAGAGTCACTGAAAACATCAGTGTTAATAGCCAAATTACAGCTGCGTAAACACATGCAGTTAAAAAAAATGCAGCAAGCCCAGTTCTACAGCATTGAAGAGATCAAAAAAATATTTTGTAGGCTTTGAATTCTTGAGTTGGCACTAGCGTCTTCTTTTTTTTTTTTAGACTATGAAGCTAAAATGTTGGGTTGCAGTATACAAAAGTACAATAAAAACGGAAACATGTTTCTGTTGTAGAGAAAGGCCCTGTCCACCTCAAAGGCTGGATAGGGCTATAATGTCTAATGGAAGCAATGGTCAATGTATGATGAGCACACTAGACTCTAATACATTTCTCACTTACCAAACAACTCCAGAGCCTGAGTGACGTTCCACCAAACTGTTTAACTGAGCCCGTATTATCTGAAACTATGGAAGTTTCATTACAATTTTACACAAAATGGCAGCCTTTGCTGGTCTGGGAAATAAGTAAATCCAACATCCCCACAAAGTCCCCTTGGCCTCCACAGATATGCGGGGCAGAGCTCCTGCAAATCCTGATACATTTCTCTATAGGTTCAGTGGCCCAGTTTTTGATACAGTTTCTTTTTCTCAGTTATTCATCCAGCACTCAAACTCCACAGCGAATAACATAGCACAAAATAGGAATTCTACCTTGTGAAGGCGGCTTGGAGACAAAAGGGACCTCTCAAAAACGTTCCAAGTTGTTCATCTCTTTTTAACACCTCATCTACAACCCTTGCTATTTAACACGGCCATAAACCGGACTATTGTTTTCCTACAGGCATAAAGACCCAACAAAGAAATTATGAAATAAACTGGCCAAAGCCCAGTTCTTGCAAGTACTGTACAATATGGGGGACTAAGGAATTACAGCGGGATTAAAATCATATTCGGAACTGTGGAAAAGAATAATAACTATGGAAAACCGATACACAGTCCAAGGCGTAACTTCTCTAAGGAGGTTTACGAAAGTACATTATTAAATTACTTTTCCTTAGTATTAAAATGTTAAAGAAGTTCTCTAGTTCTCCATTTTTTTTCAATTGGTCAGCATGTGCCCTGCTCTAGAGCGAGCTACCATTTGAATGGTAAGCAAACTACGTAGCATGAGCAGTTTGGCCCAATGCAGGTGCCATAAGGCAGGGAGACCAAGTTTTCAACCTTGCTTGGAGCTGGTTACGAATTGATGAGTGCGTTTGCCATTTGTTTTGCAAGTTTTCAACCTATCTCAATCTTGGGAAACACAACAGACAGCCCCCTCCTGATAAGGCAAGGGTAAGAACAGAGATAAGGGATGTAATAGATGTGGACTATTTATGCAGTAAGTCAGTGCTTCATATACTAGCACAAATTTTTCGTGCTGACCTTGGACCTTGGAGGACCTTTTTAATGGTAATCTCTCTCTACCAGTACAAATGTCTATGTACATGCAGTTGCTCCTGGCATGTGTCCATGTAAGCGAATATAAACTTTTGCCATATTCATGCATGTTCACTGTTCTCCCTGCTGGAGAGGAAGCTGTACCCAAGGACCTGTATAACAAAGATATCCTACCATACTTCTGCTTTATTCAAGGTGTGAATCTAATTTCTGCACCTCTGCAGCTGCTGCTTAACTAATGCTTCATCAGTCATCGGATCACTAGTCACTAATGGGGCAGCTATGACATAAGAAAGCAAAGCCCTGCCTCCCGGCAAGATGGCCACCTGCGCACAGAGACACAGTGCAAAACACAACATAGTAAGCCAGTAAAAGGTAAAATATTGGCTGCAGGAAACCTACTGGCAATACTGGTGACTAGTCCTTTGCCCTCTGCTTGCCTTTTTTGGGGCACAGCTTCCATAGCCCAGGTCCTATTTAAAAAGGCCTAATATGTTCAGCCCCAAGACCAAGTCATGCAGGTCTCTCATCATGGATGATGTGGGATCTGATTCCTATAAACACCTTTATGTGCCAACATCGCTACCTGTTTTTTTCCAGTACTCTGTCTGTTGAAGACATTGAATATCATCTACAATCTTTGGGTACCTCTTGATTTTTGTGAGCACAACAGATTAACCTTGTCTTTCAGGCACATTCAACCACAGCCCCCACCACCCCCATCTACAATTTAAAAAGCCTGATTTGGAAATGTCACATCTCACGTTCCCTGACCAGATCCAGGTTTTCCTCTTACACCATATCAGTCACTCTTCTGCATCTCTAAATTATGCATTTTCCAGATACGCAAACTTTTACCAGATGCACAAAATTCACAGATGACTCATCTCTCATGACCAACTCATCGACATCAGGCCTTGGAGGAAGACAGGGTTTCAATAATATCTCCCCACCAAGCCAGCACTGGGCCTGATCTCAAATACACATCACGGATTGTTTTCAATTATATTCCAAATTCCTCTAACAATAACTACGAGGCGTCTGGCACCAACACATCCGACGCTTTGAAGTAGTTATCCACCAAACAGTGAAGAAGAAAAAAAAAAAAGAAAGCTGAAAAGAAAAAAGAAACTAAGTCAGCAGTCCAGAGTTTAAATCTCGCCCCCAATTTGTGCAAAGAAAATGCAAGTCACCGTCACAGGAAACCGCACAACAAGGATTGCTGGCAAGGTCAAATGGTGTTACAAATGTGCTTGTGTCATAGGGTCAGAAGTCAGGTTAATAACCAGGGAGGAGTTTTGGTCTCCTTTTTAAAACTAGATTTTAAGAAGTACAGCAAATTATTTTTGCCTTAACAACGGAAAAGTAAAAAAGCTCCAAGATTCTTGCCAAAATCAAAAGGTTACGGATTGTAAAAGTTGCACCATGCGTAGACAAAAATCCCTCACGGTGGACCTCTTAAAAAGACATTGTCACCAACTTTAAAAAAAGATACTGATAAAAGCAAAGAGAAATCAAGTATTGTTAAATGTTTATTTGCAGCATGTTTCCTTTCCCTAAACTATGTTTGATTCACTTGCATTGTGCCTTTGAACTTGCTTAAGAATTTGACCACTCCAGGAAGAGTCCGTCCCCAAGCACAGCCCCCTCAGTCAATGCAAGCCATAGTCATCTCCACTTCTAGGAGTGCCCAATTACTGTTAGTGCTGGCCCAGCTACTCCATCCCCCTCCTTCCTAAGGGTAGTCACTTGAGTCTGCTGGGTAAATAACATGCATGAATGGTCTGGTGACAGGGTCTCTTTAAATCATCAGCATCGAGTACACTTCAGGGTGTGTGAGAAGCCTGGTTCCGTGCTACAAGTTCCATCCGCAAGGCACTATGTCACGATTCTGTCCTGTAGTGATGTAGGGGCCGATGGAAGGCTTTCATGTGAATGTGGATTGAAGTGACAATGGGGGCGTACTTGCTATGCATATGTCAGCTTGTGACCATAGCCTCTATTAAAATTGTGAAATTGTTATTTGAGACTCCTTATAAAAAAACCGTCTCATTCCAATTTAAATTGAAGGTATGTTTAGTGCTGATGCGCAAATACCCACCGATAATATATGTTTTATAAGCAGCTTTAATGTTTTTTATAGCATGGAGATCTGAGAAATATTAGTTGTTATACAGCTGCTGAAAAGAGAAAAGTCCCGCTATGCCCTACCAGCTAGAGGGACCTGCTGGGAAGTGTCACTCCTCAACAGCTGGACAACCATGGTTTGCCAAATCCTTTCTATAGATGTTGTAGAAATAATGTATATTCACTAATGAATGGAAACCTCCCACTTACTCCATCCCGCTCTCCTCATAGATATGCTAATTGAGCCCTCACTGGCATCTCTTGTATGAAACGACATCAATGCATGACACGGGGTTTTCTTCAAGTGTAATGAGGAACTCAAAAGAAAGTCAGGCTCACTCCTTACCCCTGCTGAGGGGACTCCGAGCATGAAATTTCTGTTGTGTTTTCTCAATTTTAAATTCTGCACCCTGGACTCACAATAAACTCCAAAAGAAAAGGCCTTGAACAATTCTCACCAAACGGACCCTTGAGAGAGGCCTACCCATTGCAAGAAAGGGGACCATCTTTTAACCAGGGTCTGTTTTTATGAAGTAAAATGTAGAATGATAATGCCACCGTTATAAATCAGTTTTATAACCTTCACTGTCCAATAAATAATATCTCAACCAAGCTTCCCAAGAAACAAGGCTGCTGAGATTGAGATGCCTGTATAATGGGATTATTTAAATAGGTCCTCTTGTAAAAAAAAATTTAAAAAGGGAGAGTGGTGCCAATAACAGAATGTATTGAACAAAAATAGCTCATGGCAATCTCAGTGACTGCTATGGACAATATATGTACGCAAACACATTATAGCTTAGTGATGTAGGGGCCCATCGATAAAACTGGGAGACCAAGAAACCTGCAGAAGGGTGGGATTCTGAAGAGTCCTCTTTATTACATTGGCATTCGGCAGTTCGGTAGAGATGGGATGAAAATAGTGCTCTTTTCAGTGCTCCCCCACCACCGCATTTATCCACCAACAGTGAAGGAAATACGGGATACTTCTAAGTATGGAGGAGCATGTGACTCACTCCTTGTGACAATACTGGTGCTTAATGATTGGCCCAGAGCAGTCACATGGGGCTGTGCAAGCTTCCAATACAAAGAATTAGGACTAACACAGGCCAACAGGCTGACGAGGGAGCAAATGAAAGCCCTGAATGTGCTGCTGTGAAGGTGGGCATTACAGCAAACCTTTTAAAACATATTTGCTTTACAAAGTAATCATGTGCAAAATGGCTACCTCCACAAGTGCACTTTGTAAAGAATTTCCAACATAAACTTGCAGCCCAATGCCTAATGGTTCATCATTACCGCGTGGAAAAATGTGCAAGTTCATATAAACCTAATTCTCTATTTCAATAAACTTTTTTTTTTTCCCTAACAAATGCGAGTATCCCAGGCGTGCAAAGCTCCCTTCATTTATATTTTTCACTTCTTTGTGGCAGAAGACTATATAGATACAAAACAAACTCAACGTACGAGTGCAAAACAAAAACACAAGCGATTCCGAAGGACAATGGGGGTCTTTTAGAATCCTGCTGAAACTTCCTGCCTGTGCCCACCCACTGAGCATAACTGAATGAATGATCACCGCAGCTTTTTTTTTCTTTTTGAAAGATACTCTTGACTTGGAAGTCAGTGTGTGTCCATGCACCAAAAGAATGACGTGTCTATCCAAGCAGATTTTCTAGAATAATCTCGGAACGCTTTTACATACATGGTTAGAAAAAAAAGAAAAAATAAATAAAGATGCATTAGTGCAGCCATCTTGCTCCACAGCATTGCTCAAGCTATCCATATTTTAAATATTAAAGTAAACCTGTCATAAGCTAACAAAAAAAATAAAAAATTGAGAAGCAGTCTTTTAAGATTTACCTGTGCCTCTAAAGAATCTTCTGCATCCACCACATTTTGGGTTGCTGTCTGGCCGGTGTAATACCAAATTAGCCAGTAAAAATGGGACTTGTTGGCAATGTTTACTAATAGGAAAAAGGCGGGTATTTTTGTTTCCAGAAAAGGTGGCAACTCTAGGCACATTTTGGGTGTGTATGGTCCCACACTGCGCTCTGTGGTTACTTCTAATGGCCTTTCCCATCATTACTGTGTCCTGTGATGTTAACGGTTGACAGAGCAGAGGGGGGTAGCCGGGTATCCAACACCGGGAACTGGGTATCTGAAAAAATATAAATAAAACAAAATTCCAGGCCATTTTGCACTGGCACAGCTCCGTCACTGCCTGTTCCCTCCCACCCCCACATACATTTTGTTCCATTTCTATATGGGCTGCCTCACAGGCCAACATGCATATATGTGAGAAGGGAAAAGATGGGGAAGATACGTCACAAGGTCAGGAGGCACTTTATACTGGTGTATGGATCCCAAAACTGGCGGTACAGAACTACAAATTAATTTTCAGCTAAAAATGTTCACATATATACATAGGTTAACCAAACTGCCTCAAGCTGAATATGAGTCAGCCCTCATTTCACGCTCCATCTCTACCCAAATCCTCAGACTCCCAAGCAGTTCCATTGCATTGCAAGTACAACATTAATAACCCTGAAGACGGGGGAGTCAAAGATTTCATCAAATGCATTGGCTTTACTCTTTCTACCAATTGCTAATAAAGTCTGGAACTGAACTCTTCATGTATATGACTATTCACTCAAGGCGCTCTTCATTGCACACATGTACAACTTCTCGGATGTTCGGCTCTGGTGTAGTCATAGGCAAGGACAGGGTTAATATCACACAGTTTTCTACACCATCACCTGCAACAGAATATGATCTACGCTTTTGTGTATCTTTTTAAAAAAAGGTCTTTATTTCTACTCTAAACAGAGTAAACATTGGGACACTAATACCCGAAGAATCCCAGGCGTGGATTTATTTTTCAAGCAGTTGTGTTGCGGCAAAGGGACGTTTAGCAAAGCGCAAGACTCAATTTACACCTTCCAAATCCACACTAAACACCACGTATATCCCGCAACTGGACTGCAAAGAAAAAGAAAAATAATTTGATCCCTGTGGTTTCCAATGTTTAAAGTATTGCACCTGGTGTCCGGTCCACATGAAGAGGTTTCGACTCACGGCAGGTGCACACATGTAAACAATAAGGGGAAAAAAAACGTTTTCTATACAAATGAAAATGATATATGGCTAATTGCTAAGACTCCAAGATAAAACAGACATAAATTACGAATCCTGAAAGGGTGGTTTTGGCGCCTTATTCCTTCTTTGTAGTGCAGGACTACATAGAATAGAAAAGGCATCGTATCGTGGCATTAGTCCAGTGGAGTCCACCATCATGGTGGGACAGCTGAAATTAAGATTCAGCGTTTTTGCAGTCATTCAGTACTGGCGTTCCCTAGCCCCCACATTTCCAGCAGTTTCCCATGGCTAGGAAAGAAACCTTGACTGGTCATCTGCAGGTATTCGCAACCTCTCCCCCCTTCCCTATAGCTAAGAGTTTGATGCATTGAGGCAGATTTACTAAAAGAGTTGCAAATCTACACTTGGGATACCTAGTCATGTGCAGATTTAAAAAAAATGAACAGCTAGGATTCATTGATTGAAGATTCTCTCCTCCTGTAGTAAACCAGCCTAAGTATGTGCTCTGACAATGATCTCATCCCACAATTTACATTGTTGATAGTGTTGTATGTTCTGGTCTATTCATTGTAGGCCTTCAAAAAGACCAAGAATGTTATGGTCTTGGAGATGTTCAAACCCACCTTTCTATTAATAAGGATTAGTTCAGGTCACATATTGAGCAATTTGATCATATGCCTTGTGCCAAGTGCAATAGGCAAACACATCAGTCCTCGTGCCAGGATACTGACACTACTAAAGCAATAGAGGTCACTAAAATTGACCTCCAACCAAAACACCTATTCCAGTGACAACTGACAAAAAGTTTGGTTTCCCCACATCAGTGGGGAAAAAAGTGAAGGGAAAAGCTCCCCAAGGGAGATGAAGACAACAATAAAAACTTGGCAGAAGTGCCAACCTTTCACCAAAAATTGCCAGCAGATCCATTGCAGTGATGCCCAAAGCTTTACTGAATGTTAGGGATAAAAGTGCAATTTAGCAATGTTACGAGATGCATATAAAACAAGTCTGGGTGTAGGGGCAATCTGCATAAAGCACATGCCTGGGTACAAGAGCTATATCTACATAAAGCACACAGGGGCTCCCATGGTGTGCTGGAGAGAATTTCAGGAGGAACAAAAAGAATGTGAAGATGCCTGATAGTTTCTGCTTTTAGCTACACATGATACTTTAACATTTGTTTTACAGCAGCAAGCCTAAAGACAGAAAAGGTTTTGAAAGTTTGAGCAGTCGAGGGTATGGAAAAGTAAAACTATACAAAAAATATCTAAAATCTAAAAATTTAAAAGCACTGAAAGGGGGTTGGGGCGTTGAAAGAGCCATTACATCTTTTATCTAGTGCTGATGGACATCATTTGACCATGACAAGACAGAAGGAAAAGTTGTTCAGTGGCTTCTTATCAGCAAACAGACAAAATTGTTTCTACTTGAGACAGAAGTGGAAATTGGTGAGATAAGGCAGACAAAATCTTCACTTGTAGACAGTTTGCTTCTGTCCAGTACAGACTAGAGATCTTTACAATGTACTGAACACATCCTGCTGTATGTTAACGTGCCATGCATTAAGGCAGCTTATTTAACCGCATTGGCTGCCTAACGCACTAAAACTCACCCAAAAAAAAAAAAAAGTACATTTATTGTAACGCAGCCCACTACAACTCACAGTACTGCACTATGGTGTGCTGCAGTGCACTGCAGTTGGCGGGTACTATTCAATGAATGACTCCTTATTGCACCAATGTGTGTAATGGTTGTATGATGGTGTGAACTATGTACTTAAGGCTTTTCCCCATAGTTTTCCCCATAGTTCTCCTGAGGGTAACGGGAGGACACAAACTAGCGTCCTCCCGTCACCCTAAGCTCAGTATACCGCGAGCTACAGCTCGCGGTATACTGAGACGCCGCAGCTGAAGCGGAACCCGACAATTATGTCTGGATCCGCCCAGCTGCGTGAGTGACAGCTGGCTCTGCCTATCTAGAGGCAGAGCCAGCTGTACCCGCCCCCTCCCCCGTACTATCCGCCAGTCAGCGCTGGCGGATCGGAGCGGGGAATCCAGCCCCTCCCCTGTCACGGCAGAGAGCCGTGACAGGATCGAGAGGTGAGCGAACGCCGGTATGTGTTCGCTCACCTCCCGATCTACTGAGCCGACCTGTGACAGTCTCATTGTCACAGGTCGGCTAGAACTATGAGGTGAGTGAAAAGCACTCACCTCATAGTTCTCCTTTAACTGTAGAAACATGGTGTGAATACAATGATAGGCATATGTGTCTGGTACAAAATGTAAGTCCTACACAAGAATAAATGCCTGATCTGTTGATTTGAACTATGCTGATTCAACTGCATACAGGTAGGTCTAGATTTGGGTAAAACTGATGGCCCATTCAATGCCACGTTGTCCCAATTTAGTTTATAATTTCTCTGCCACGGACTCGGAATGAGAACTGCAAATCAGAACCTCTGACTTTGCTTACTGCACACCTGTTCTTAGTAACTTCTAAAAATGTAAATTGCGGGTTAGAACTTCTTACCCGCAATTGACATTTGGCAATTTGTCAAAGGCAGCCCTCATATTTCTCCAAGTTCCCTCTAAACAGTGTGAGGGCCCATTCACACCACATCCAGATTACCTCCAGACCAGACCGTTTCCGGACCCGAAATGCATTACAGTGTATCCCTATGCTATATCTGGCCTCTCTTCCCACCAGCGCAGTCCGTTCCAGACCAGACCAGACCAGACCAGAAGAATACTGCTTGTCCTTATTTGACTGGTCTGGAATGCTCTAGAACGCATCAAAATACATCAAAAGTGCATGGAACGCACCCGTAAGACCATTTTAAGCTAAAAGAAATCCAATTGCGGCAAAATCGAGGTAAGAACGCAATGCCCTATGTTCCATATCTGGTGCGGAAAATGGTGTGAACCCAGTCTGAGGCCCTTTGTTGGTGGGCTTTTGGATGCTTCAAACAGGGTTCTGCATTTCCATACAAAATCTGTGAAAATGGAAAACTCAAATGGAAAACTCAGGTCAACTACAGGTCCAATCTCTGTTTTATTGTACGATTTTGTTTTTATAAATATAAATAAAGGGATGCACAGATACCAGTTTTGCGAGTACTGGTACTTGCCAAGTACTTACAAGTATGAGTACTGATACATTTTTGTTTATTGTCATGTGACAGTTTTTCTAAAACAATACAGACTAATGATTTCAGGACAGTGGAGCGCCAGAGCTAGGTCCCAGATGCAATCGCTGCAACCTTGGTAGTTCTCATGAAAATGCCAAGTATCTGCACTGGTACTCGAAAAGTATCTGTGCATCCCTAATTTCAATCTATCGACACAAACTTAAAGACCATCACCAAAGACCATCACCACAGGCCCTAAGGTCTCCGGAAGGCTTTGAATATTCTAATGCCCGTTGAAGTTACTCAAACGCTCAACCAGTCATAGCAACAGAATGTTGGTAATAAAGTACTATTATGTTCATTGTATGCATTTGAAGTATACAGATGTACTGCGAACATATGCATGTTTCAAATACATACAATGAACATAATAGTATCTTAAGTATTAACAACATTCTGTTGCTATGACTGTTTGCACGTTCATGTCTGCCCTTCAATGTGCTATTCATTCTACCTCACCATTTCAACTCCTCTAAACTGCACCATACAGAAAACAAAATGTTGGCAGTTCTACATTCTACACATTGGCATGTGAGCACTGAAGCTTCTACAACTCACATACTATGTGCATCCAAGCAAGTGACATGTGAGAAACATTAGATGAAGGAGTTCTGTAGTAGAACACAGGCTCACTTCCCTTGACCATTCCAGAGAGGAGCTGAGGCCTCACTTCCCTTTGGCTAAAAAGCAAATGCTTCATCAAACCTGCAGAAGAGAATTCTGACAAGTGGAATTCACATGTGGTGGACAAAAGGGAGATACAATAAACCTACAAAGACCTGAGTAACATATGGTCATATTCAAGATTCTGGTGAAGCCTTCACGAGAAGGGCGTTAGAGCGCCTATAGGCTTCAAGGGTCAGTACACTAAAAGGTGCCCATACACCTTACGATTATCGTACGATAATCGTATGCGATTGACTTTTCGTACGACAATCGTAACGTGTGAATAGAGTGACCGACCAATAGTACTGTACAATCGTACGGCTTTTGACGGTCAAGCATGTTTGAAAACTTTGGTCGATCGTTTGATGTTCGCATGGTTGGTGGCGTTTCCGTCTGTCAAAAGTCGTACGATTAACACTGCGCATGCGCAAACGAAAATAATTGCGGTCAATTACCGCAAGTCGTTCAGGTGTTTTGTTTTGTTTTAACTACCGCTGATTGAACCTTTCGATAAATCGGGGCAGGATGGGGCCGTTGCACGAAAATCGTACGACGCTTCGATCATCGGACGAACAGTTTCGTACGATAATCGTAAGGTGTATGGGCACCTTTAGAGGTGAACGAGTTACGGGTAGAGATTGCTGGGTTACACTACCTAATGGCTTTTTATCAATACCCGACAACTCTAGTGGTGGTGGCCTCTCACCACCATAGCTCCAATTCTTAGAGTTCCCACTCTATCTGATGAATTCTCCATGGTTTTTAAAACAAATTACAATTGTGAGAGAGGAGGACCCTCAGAATTGCAGATTAGGGAACTCCAGTAAATAGATCTTACCCCCGAGGTCCCAAAGGGAGAGACTAAAAAAAAAATATTTATCAAGTGGTTTAACTTTCCAAAACAGCGTTGGAGAGTCTGTTGCAACGATGACAAAATTATATCAAATTTGAATATTACGATGCTTTCCTTAAAGTGGACTTCCCATGTAACTAGACCATTGGCTTTACTACCAGCCCCCCAAAGATAGCCACCTTTTCTGGATTAAACAAACAAACAAAAAACCCAAAAAACAACATACCGGCAATAAGATCTTTTTTTTTTTTTAAACATTGGCAACCAGTCCAAATGTTAACAGGCCAGACAACAACCCTACCCAAAGAATTGCATGGCTTAAAAATCCATTTTTAAAAAAGCCATACAAAAGTAAAAATATAAAATCCCAAACCCAGCTTCAAACACTTCTGGGAGGTGCAGGTTACATCATTGTGCCTCTCGGAGGAGCTAGAGGCTGGAAATCCTGTGAGAATGCACTCTTGCAATAGCTTGGAGAATATTCTAGCAGCTTTACCGGAAGCCAGCAGTGAGACACAGCGAACATCAAGAATTTTTTTTTTATATATATTTGTATTTTTGGTCAAGCTTTATTTTGGAATGGCTTTTTAAAGCTGGTTGTATTTGACTGATGGAGGGGGCTAGAAGTAAGACAGGCCTTATATTTTGCATCAGATTAACTCCATCCTATTTAGCTGCCATAAACTAAACGCATACAGTTCCCATATGATCCCATTTTAACACCAATCTAGCTTGAAAAGGGTTGAAGAGCTGACAGTATTGAATCCTTTTTTCCCCCCGGTCTGTGCCTTGAAGCTACATTAGGACAAGGTCACCACAGAAGTGATTAATTTTTTAGTAGGCCTTAAGGCAAATGAGGCCTACGTTCACACCCGACCATACACTGTCATTCCCCCACAGAGTCTTACTGTAACTACATCTGCAGAAGCAGCAGACAGGAAATGAATGGGAAATATGCATTGAGAATTGTCACTCATAGTTAGACAGACAGCATATTTACACATGATCCCCCACTGAAACTGAACAGAGATAGGTTCCTTCACCCAACCGACTGCAGGCTAGATGGAAGCTGGGTGATATAAAATGGTTTGTAATCGGCGCAAAGTATTCACTTTAAAATGATAAGGTTCAAAACCTCAAAACATTTGAAGAAAAAAATGTGGGGGGTCTTAAAACCCAAATTCAAACTGCACAGAACCATAGAGGGGTATGAGATGTCGTATGATGCACTGTCACTGCCAAGATAAAACGGTTCACCAACACGGCATTCAGAATGCACATTAGCATTTGGAGGTGGGAATATGGAGCTGGCAGTCCCCAAAAATAAAAAAAAAGAAGTTTCCCTGACCTCAACATCCGACCCACCCTAAAAAACTTCCAATCCCTAAAGGGAACCCTTAAGCTCTCTATTACACTAAATGTTAATGCTTAACCCAACCCTGAAAAAGAACAACCTGACCCTAACACTTAACCCCATTTATTCCTTATCACTTATATTTGAAACTGAACTTTGGGCACGATGTGTTATAGCAGTCGAAGCCTCTGGAGTACTCAAAAGCCACCTCCCGTGATGACTGCCATCTCCTGAATCCCACATATTTTCTCATTTACATGTAGGTGGAAGTAGAGAACCCGCTGTACTTCCGTGCCCACTCGGATGTAAGCTCTGCAGGTCTCAATAGACCTTTGCACTATGGTCGCAAATCTGCCCCCCTCTCATCCTAGCCATTTACAAATTCATAGCCTGGGCTGTGTGTTGCCAACCCTGCTCTATAATACCCGATGGTAAAAACAAACAAACAGAAAACCTAAAATATTGTAGCCAATAGTGCAAAATCAAACTTGTTATGGTTGGTCAATATTGGACCATCACCTACAGCAATAACTAGGTGTTAAAGGAGATCTATGAGGTGAGTGCTTTTCACTCACCTCATAGTTCTAGCCGACCTGTGACAATGAGACTGTCACAGGTCGGCTCAGTAGATCGGGAGGTGAGCGAATACATACCAGTGTTCACTCACCTCTCGATCCTGTCACGGCTCTCTGGATTCCCCCTCCCCGCTCCGATCCGCCAGCGCTGACGGAACGGACGGGGAGGGGGCGGGTACAGCTGGCTCTGCCTCTAGGTAGGCAGAGCCAGCTGTCAGTCACGCAGCTGGGCGGATCCAGACATAATTGTCGGGATCCGCTTCAGCTGCGGCGTCTTAGTATACCGCGAGCAGCAGCTCGCGGTATACTGCGGCGTCTCAGTATACCGCGAGCTACAGCTCGAGGCATACTGAGCCTAGGGTGACGGGAGGATGCCAGTTTGTGTCCTCCCGTTACCTTAAGGAGAACTATCGGGAAAAGCCTTAACCCCATAGTTCTCCTTTAAAGCACATCTAAACTCATGATCAAAAATGTAATGCTCCCTGTAGTGGTCCTGTTTGGAATCCATGGTATACAAGAACTAATAACCCCCCCCTCTATATATATTTTCACCTGTTGATTCTGCCAGTAACACACTTCCTGTCCAAGAGTGAAAAGGCTCATTCACCATACTATATGTATGGAGGGAGGAGCAGTGTTGTCACCCCGTGAGCGTTACTGTATGTATTGAGGAGCAGTGTTTTCACCCTGTGAGCAACTACTGTATGTATGGAGGAGCATTGACGTCACCCTGTGAGAGCGCTACAGAAACCTTTCCCTCTGCTCTTCTCCATAACAGAGGAGAAGTGCCTTGTAGATCTCAGAGATAACTAAGAATGATATAACTAATAAGATTGCAGTACCGGCAGGGAGCATAGGGGTGGACAAAGTATTATGGAATTCAAGAGCCAGTTTTGTCCAATCCAGGAGCCAGCTCCATTGATAACAACTAGAGAAAACCTCAAAAGTTAGGCAGCAGCTGTAATTTTTAAGGAGCACTGGCCACCTGGCTACTGGAATTTGTCCAGCCCGGCAGTAAGCTATTAGCTCGCAAGATTTCAGGCAGGATCAACAGTTTGGGTTTGTTTTTTTTGCATTTATTAAACAAATATAACAACACTTTCAATCCTGTATTTAACAGACCAAAAATGGAGCAAATTGTTGGGGTGGACTTACCCTTTAACTCACTCTTGCCAACCTCCACTGACGACATTACATTAAAAATGAAATGTGATGCAATGGGTAGCAGCAACCCCTTTCAACCACAGCGTTCAGCCCTGTCACCACACTCTTCAGGAGGCAAGGATTGTGCACAGAATGCAGATGCAGCCTTTTAAAATGAAGTGCTTAGTTACATCCAAGTTTATCAGGTCGGCAGCTCACAGACATAATAGCAATCCAAGGTAGATAAGCGAATACATGAACCAAAAAAATACAGCGTACCAATTAGAAATGTCAATAATGGCTCACGAGATGGTCATAAAACAGAAGGGTTCAGTCATCTCTTATCTCAGTTGTAATAACACACATCAATAAATACTGCGGACAGCCACAAGAAGGCTTCCTCCGATAACTGGAATATAAATGCAGCCAATGCAAAGCCTGAAGCTGCCCATCCACATGAGAATTTCAAATAACTTTCAATTGCACACACAATGGAACCGACCAAGGCAAACACCTTCCAAATGGATAAATGGCTGTTGGGCAAACTGCATTGGCAGCCAATAGAAAAGTGCTTTACCTACCACAGCTTATCAGAATCCAATCACAACTGGTCTTGATTAAAATCAAAGTATTTTTTTTTGGGGGGGGGGGGGGCCTCTACACATTTTTCTTAAAGTGTATGTATGGCCATATTTTTTTGGAATAGAATGGGGAAGGGTTATAACAAGGGATGCACCGATACCGGTATTTTGGTATCGAGTATCGATATTTTTATATTTGGTACTCGCCGATACCAAGTACCGGAAGTCCCATTCAGGAAGCCAGGCGGCGTATAATGACTCGCCACCCAGCTTCCCAAATAGGAGGGAAGCCGTCCCCATGCTTCTCGTCACTAGGTGACGAGAAGCATGCAGCCGGCTTTTTGGCCAATCAGGAAGGCAGGCACCGCCTATGACGCGGCGCCCGGCTTCCTGATTGGCCAGGAAGACGGCTCAATGCTCCCTCGTCATGAAGTGATGAGGAAGCATGAAGCCGGCTTCCCGACCAATCAGAAAGCCCGGCGCCGCGTCATTACACGCCGCCTGGCTTTCTGATTGGCCAGCTTCCGACCAAACAGGACGCCGGGCAGTGTGTCATTACACGAGAGACGAGAGAACATGGAGCCAGCTTCCCGGCCATTCAGGAAGCCAGGCAGGGTGAATATGCCCGGCTTCCTGATACCGGAAGTATCGGGCATGGCATCGGAGGAATTGGGCAAGTACCAGTACTCGCCTAAATACTCAGCATCAGCACCAATACCGATACCTGTATCGTATCGGTGCATCCCTAGTTATAACCCCCGTTGGGTTTTTTGGCTGCTATCTGGGGCTGCAGAGATGTGGCCTTGCTTCCTGTCTTCAGCCCTGTGAATATGCACTTGTCACAACTCACGGAGCCTGCCTACTCAGCGTCTGAACAAGGTAACATCGTCATTGCATGCTGGAAGCACTGCACTATGGGATATGTAGTCTTGAGTCTAGAAATTGAGACAGCATCACATCAAGCAGAAGGGAAAGATTTGCAAAGCACACTGGGAATCCAGGAAGTTGTTGAAAGTGATGGACAGATAAATAGATGACCTACATGCCTCATTCTGGTCCTGCAAATAAGACCTGCGAGTCAGAGAACCGCTGGTCGTGGAAGACTTCATGATGGCGCTTTTCCAGACACTGGATCCGAGTACGCGTCCAAGATTGACTGTACTGAGACTTCCTGTCCTACTGTAGCTAGCTGATTTTCTAAAAAGGTCAAAGGGCACAGGCAATATCAGGGTTACGATGAGGGTTACGACCTTTGCACGGCATGGAAACCAATTTGCAATATTTCTAACAAGAGTGGTTTATGATGTCCACCTGTTAATTTGTGCTTTTATGATATGGCGGGATCAAAGTAGGTTTAAAACAACAATGACTCAATGTATGGTTAAGCCGGTGCACACTGGACTGCATAGGGTGCAAAGGAGGGAATGTCTTGGTGTCTAGAACAGCAAACTTTCTAGAGACGCCTTTTAAGAAAATGTATCATGGGTAAAGCAGAATCCGTGCTGTAGGGCAGACTGAAGCAGTAAAAAGTTTGTTTCTACATTTTTAGGCTGCTGAGCAATTGGCAGTGGAAATTCTGCAGTTTGGCGTGTTCTGTTAGAATTTCTGACTTTCTGGGAGGAAGCTGCTCGTAGCCAGAAAACTGCAGACAGACATTCACCCCCAGGCTACATTTAGCATTAGATTTCAAATTATATCACATCGCTGGTGCACACTCTTGGTCAGGACATCATAGTTGCACACTCGCCCGATCACGGCTTGTGGCCACCTTAAAGAAGAACTCTGGGCATAATTAAAAATCAACCTTTGCAGAGGGGCTACCCCGGCACTGCAAGGGTTAAGTGCAAGTTTTGGTTTAGGGGCTAAAATAAAAAATACCACCGGATCCTCGGTCCCCCAGTGCTCAGCACTCGCCTCTCTCGGAGCCCTCAGGTCCAATGCAAGTGAATAGACATGACTCACAAGTCCTTAGCCCGCTAGAGCCCGGGAAGAAGAGACTGCATGGACGGTCTAGCAGCCAGGAGGGACTGAGGATCGGGACACTATATATTTTTTACTTTACACCTTAGTGTAAAGTAGCGCCTAAACAAGCACTTAACCCTTGCAGTGTGGGGGTGGCTCCACTGCAAGGGTTAATATTTAATATGCCTGGAGTTCTTCTGACACATAAAGGCTGATTTACCAAAGCAGTGAATCTTCTCCATAAGCCTCAATCAACCTCCATAGGTTGTCGTAGTGTTCACTTTAAATACCCAATCATGTGCAGATGAACTAAAGAATAATGTGATTTTCACACGACCGGATGATTGATTTTAACGGAGTGAAGATTCTCAACTCTTTTAGTAAATCAGCCACAAGCAGATCACCCAACAATGTCTTTTGACCAAGCTTCTGCCATAGACTGGAACACCCTGGACGCATGCCCATTCGTCTGTATATCAATGCAATGGCAACCACATATGATGCAGCAAATTGTAGCAATGGGTTTCCCAAAATTCTGTCTGCTGGGACTGTCTGAAGCTGCCCCACAACAGACCCATCATCTCATGAATCAGTCACAAAGAGTCACCTCTGGTGAGGCGTTACTGCCAATTCTCAGCCACAGGAGACTGCGCTCACCTTCATACTCATTTAAAAAAAAAGCACATTTAAAGGGCCAGTAAGGTGAAACCACCAGTTAGCATATTATAAGAGCTTTTAATAGCATTCAGAGATAGATATGTGAAAAAGCGACTGGCCCTCATCAGAACTGAACAGGTTAAACATACTTGTCCTGTACGGCGATAGTTTTATTCACACACTTGATGTCCTGTGCAAAAAACCAACAGCTGCCATCAGTAATCCTCCCTTTGCCTTTAAATGGTGATAACATGGAGCGATAGGCTGCCTGCTGAAGTCTGATACATCGGCCATCACAATTTACGGAGGACTATATTTCTTATAAATGTGAAAGGCATCTTTCATTTCTATTTTAACTTTACTGGCCAACCAAAAATCCATAAAAATCTTAATTTATTGTGATACAAACCAAACACACCAAAGTTTACTTTTCATTATATATGTGAAACAAAGTCAGCTGTACGCACCATATATAATGCTTTGCAAAATAATATAGCACACTCTTTCGGGAAATACACATTTTTCTACAAAACATACAAATATATTATAAAGGATATTGTCCCGTGTTTCGTACTTGGTTCAAC
>NW_017306277.1:4272068-4275377 GCF_000935625.1 Nanorana parkeri
CAAAACTGACATAATTTCTACTTGTATTCCATGGGAAAAGTATGAATCCTAAGTGAAAGATGTGTGATTCCTGTAAACAGACCCCCTTAAACTTAAAATTTGGAAAAAAATTTAGACCAATAGAAAGCAGAACTAGTAAAGTCATACGAAGTTCAATTGTAATTTTTCGGGGTAACGCATTTAGAATAGACAGGACCCACGGCAACATTGAAAATCCAGGTTATAAAAAGCGCAATGAGGCATACTAACCACGTGGAGCCTTTTTCTAGCAGGTACGTACTAACCTTAAAAGTTCATTCTAGCTTTGCAAACTCTGCAGGAGCCTTTACCCAACAAAAGTACAAATCCCATTGACAAAAGGGATTATTTACACCCAAACCAGCACACGGTGCAAAGGGCCTGATCCTAAATCATTGCTCTATCCCTCTGGATTTATATTGGTAATAAATAAAGCCGCCGTCTTTCATCTGGACATAAAATAATGAAATTAGCTCAGATATTTATGAAGTTTCTGCCCAACGCCAAACAGCTCATAAGAAGACAGGCGGGATGAAAAATAAAAAGTAAGAAGAAGAGCAGTCGGATGTATTTGTCAACAAGATGAATTCTACCCAGAAGGTAGTTTTAGGAAACCGTCAAAACTTCTTGCCAACTTTTTCCTACAGACACAAGACAGAGTCGGAGATAAAGAGAATTATTAGTAATCCTTCCTTGTACACTTCATGATGTTTGAGCTTTGCCGCCCCTACTATAAATAACCCAGGTGATTATATCAACACCGTTTTCATTTAGGATGAGCTGAAAATGACCCGTGGCTCGCTAGCTGTCGTGGGACTGCAAGTCCCAGCATTCCATGGCACAGGGCCAATTTCTGTTACCAACATTCTAGACCAGCCGTTCAACCTTTTCACCATAGAGGAAGCCTTAGAGTTGTATTCAGGTCTCAAGGATCCCTACTAAAGATATCTGCATGATATTAGCATGATCGGTAGGAGGAGGAGGGATTTAAATAATTCAATAATGCTCCTACCCCCTCGCTCTAAAATAACTTTTAGTAGTAATCATTAAACAAAAACAACAATAATAATAACAATTAGAAAAGAAACACAAAACAGTAAAAATTGTAGTGACCCGTCACGTTGGCGGCCAGTTTAGATGTGACCCCTCGCCTTGGTAATCAGTTTACAAGTGACCCCTCGCCTAGGTGGCCAGTTTACAAGTGACCCCTCGCCTTGGTAACCAGTTTACAAGTGACCCCTCGCCTTGGTAACCAGTTTACAAGTGACCCCTCGCCTTGGTGGCCAGTTTACAAGTGACCCCTCGCCTTGGTAACCAGTTTACAAGTGACCCCTCGCCTTGGTAACCAGTTTACAAGTGACCCCTCGCCTTGGTGGCCAGTTTACAAGTGACCCCTCGCCTTGGTAACCAGTTTACAAGTGACCCCTCGCCTTGGTAACCAGTTTACAAGTGACCCCTCGCCTTGGTAACCAGTTTACAAGTGACCCCTCGCCTTGGTAACCAGTTTACAAGTGACCCCTCGCCTTGGTGGCCAGTTTACAAGTGACCCCTCGCCTTGGTGGCCAGTTTACAAGTGACCCCTCGCCTTGGTGGCCAGTTTACAAGTGACCCCTCGCCTTGGTGGCCAGTTTACAAGTGACCCCTCGCCTTGGTGGCCAGTTTACAAGTGACCCCTCGCCTTGGTGGCCAGTTTACAAGTGACCCCTCGCCTTGGTGGCCAGTTTACAAGTGACCCCTCCCCTTGGTGGCCAGTTTACAAGTGACCCCTTCCCTTGGTGGCCAGTTTACAAGTGACCCCTTCCCTTGGTGGCCAGTTTACAAGTGACCCCTTGCATAGGTGGCTCTATACATTTCTGGTCCGCTAAAAAGTGACCCCTTATATCGGTGGCATTGGTGTAAACCACTATAAGCAGGAGATCAGTCTTTCATTGCTCTATCCCCAAGGAACCCCTAGACCTCTAGACCAGGGGTAGGCAAACTTCGGCCCTCCAGCTGTTGTGGAACTACAAATCCCAACTACAAATCCCTGAAACTAATAGCCAAAGGGGTGACTCCAAGAGGCAGATGCATGATGGGATTTGTAGTTCCACAACAGGTGGAGGGCGGGAGTTTGCCTATCCCTGCTCTAGAGAAACCTCAGGGGTTCTCCAGAGCCCTGGTTGAGAAAGCCCGTTCTAGATAATGAATACAGTTTATAATGATAATAGCTTCACTATCTCTCTATAGTCTTTGTCTACAGGCTCTTGAAGTATCTACTGCCAGGAAACCTAAAACAACAAGTAGAAGAGTACTGTCCCTACATAAATACTTCAAGGTCAGCCTTGGTCATCTGGAACTAGGAACAGCAGATATATAGAAGCCTCTACAGACCAAGTTTAATCAGCATTACTTCTAAAGTTTATCAGTTGAACACCTTGCCCTGAGGTGTGCAAACGCCAGCTCACCAGCTGTGGTGAAACTACAAATCCCATGATGCATCCGTCTGTGGGAGTCATGCCCGTGGCTGTGTGCCTCATGGGACTTGTAGTTCCACCACAGCTGGAGGGCCTGAGTTTGCCCACCCCTGCGTAGAGTATGGAAGACAGAGTAATCCTTTAAAGATTTCCACTCTACGTCAAAAACAAGTCGCCGCCAAGTCACATACACTGAATAAACGACCAACCGGCTCAAAACGCAGTCGGAATCATGTCAACAGAAGCCAAAAACATAACTTTCGCTGCAGAGCTCGGCCATAAAATCCCATCAGCAATAAACTCTGCAGTCTCCAATTCGCATCCTGCCTTTTCCTGGGGATGTCAGAATGTAAAAATTAAACCTCGAAATATGGATGAAGTTATGGCGATACTTTTAAAAACTACGCAGAGGGCTGCTTTGGCAGGCTGCCCAACCCCCGCACACCTGGTGCAGCAATAGTACGAATGCTAATATTACAATCCGCCGTGTACAGCATACAATTCCCCCATCGATACAGCGGGAATAAATCACAACAAGCTAATAAAACCGGGAATCATTTCACATGGGCAGCGTTTCCTAGACGCAAAGCGCACATGGCGAGAAAACTCAAACCGATGCAGCATTTGCAATGTACATTTTGGCGTGAGTCTAATTCCGCACGCAGCGTCAGGAATTCATTTTGCAGTTCTGAATAGTGGAGGCGCTCAATACTTTTGCGCTGGGGTCCACGTTTGACAGGGACAGATCTCTGGGGCCCTAAGGCTGCACTTTCTTGGCGGCCCCAACAGTGATGCAATAATGGTCCCCCCAACGCTCAATTCTTTTGCGCTGGGGGGG
>NW_017306277.1:4275770-4277375 GCF_000935625.1 Nanorana parkeri
CACCCCGTATTTTTTTTGCGGGGGGGGGGGGGGGGAACACATTTGAGAGGCACAGATCTCCGGGGCCCCAAGGCTGCGCTGTCTTGGCGGGCCCCAACAGTGATGCAGTTCCAAGAACACAAAACAAGAAATGACAATAATTTGGGCAACCGTAAACAGATCAAGGGAGCACATTCGGGGTTCAGATCTACGAGAGACAAGTCTACCATTCACGGCAGACATAGGGCACATGAATGTTGATCTTCGGAGGCCACACAACAGTCGTGAGTGGAACTACAACCCAAGCAAGAAAGCAATTTAGGTTTCTGGCAGTCAGGAAGTGTAGGGAGACGACGCTTCCGACACAACGGCCCGTCCTATTAGGATTATGGCTTTCCACCAATATCTCTAAACCAGGAGGTGGGCAAATTAATCTGGAATTCAGGAGCCGGTCTGGCCAATCCAGGAGCCAGCAGGATTTTATTTTAGGGGCCAGCTCCATTGACAACAACCAGAGAAAACCTCAAAAGTTAGGTGCCAGCTGTCATTTATAAGGAGCACTGGCGACCTGGCTCCTGAGATTTGTCCAGCCTTGCTCTAAACTTCCGTTCTCTTCTTTCACAATATAAAAACAAACATTTAAGTAATAATTGTTGTGGATCGTTACTATGTATCGGTTATTGATAATAAAAACAAAAAACATGGACACCCCAGGACTTCCTGGTCCCTTTGTCAGCGTTGCTGTCTCAACACTTTTTTTTGGTGGGGGGGGGTGGGGGTGGGGGTTGTCGCTACTTATTAAAAAGTATTATACATTCTATAAATTATACTACTTTGGTTACTTGTAGTAAACTTTCTACAACTACAGATTCATAAACAAGATAACCTTTACTTCTGTGAGCACACATATGGTTACATTTGGAGTAGTGAGGATCGCAGACTTTTCCAGGTGTACAGCAACAAAGCACAACGTTTTACTAAGATTGACGTTTTGTTGGGCCGCAGAGTGGAGCTATATTCATATATCTTATGTTTATTTGTGTATGTGTGTCCTACAGGCAAGGATCCTGCTCTGATTCTATGCAACTGTTTAGACGTGCAATTAAAATGTGTTGTATGTTATTATTTAGCATTGTTATTACCACTCCGTACACTGCCATAGGGGGAAAATGACACCATATATAAAATCATCAATGTTGGGATCATCCCTGGCCTAAAAAAATGACAGGTGATGGCCAAACATCTCAGGCAGTGGAAACACTTGATCTCGGACACTTTAGTATAGTCTGCTAGAAACATTGTATAGAGAAGAGAGAGAGAGAGCGAAGAGACAAAAGTAAAAAGAGTAAAAAGAGAGAGAGAAAAAAGTAAAAAAAAAAAAAAAAGGGAGTAGTAAGAAGTAAAAGAGAGTAGAGAGAGAGAGAGAAGTAAAAGAGAGAAAAGAGTAGTGAGAGAGGTAAAAAAGAGAGTAGTAAGAGAAGAGAGAGACAAGGAAAGAGAGTAGTAAGAGAAGAGAGGCATAGGTAAAAGAGAGAAGAGAAGTAAAGAGAGAAAAGGAGTAAAAATAGGAGAGGGGGAGAGAGAGAGAGAGAGAGAGAGAGAGAGAGAGAGAGATAGAGAGAGAGA
>NW_017306277.1:4277908-4281119 GCF_000935625.1 Nanorana parkeri
AAGAGAGAGAGAGAGAGAGAGAGAGAGAGAGAGAGAGAGAGAGAAGAGAGAGAAGAGAGAGAGAGAAGAGAGAGAGAGAAGAGAGAGAAGTAAAAGAGAGAGAGAGAAGAGAGAGAAGTAAAAGAGAGAAGTAGGAGACAGAGATAAATAAAGGAGATAAAAGAGAGGAACTGAAAAGATAGATAGATAGATAGATAGATAGATTTTACAGGGTGAACATTCTGCAATCTCTCAGAGAATTCCCTCCATACCTCAGCTTTGTATAGGGTCAGAAAGGGATTGAATAGAACAAGTTTGTATACAGAGAGTGGGTGAGAACATGCCACCTCTAGATAACATTATAAAATGTCACTTTGTATGGGATTTAACCCCTCAGCACCAACTTACAGGTGAGTGGCCCAGGCGGGGAGGTGATCTGGCAGCTCGGAGAGCCCCAGGTTGCTGCAGTCCACCGTGTCCCCGGTACAGGTGCAGCTGCCCGGACACGGGGCTCTGCCATCCAGACATAATCCGGCCAACACGTGAGAGAGCAGGCAGAGGGTCAGGAGCGGAGTCCTTCCTGCTCGGGGCTGCATGTTCTTATAATCCGCACTGGAGAGATCGGAGCTGCCAATGGAACAATAAGCGCCGCTGACGAGTCGCAGGTCCCTATAGCGATCCTTCCATGGTCCGGTCCCGGAGGGTGATCATCAGTCCCGGGGGATCCCTGGAATAGAGTCCTGGATAGAGGGATTTGGGGATGAGATCCTGAAGTCCCAGGCAGGGAGAGAGGGAGGGAAGCGGTGCAGGCGGACAGGCTGCAGTCACATCCAGCGCTCCGGACTCCACTATAGATCCCCTGGCACTCAGCTCCGCTCTGCTCTACAGCCCGGACTGCTGCGGCTACAACCCAGCCAGACAGCCGCCTTCCTATTGGCTGATTCTCTCCCACTCTCAGTAGCGGATGTGTCGCGGCCGCTGATTGGCTGGCGGCTCCCCCGTCCGCCCAGCGCTGATCTCGTAGACTTGGAAGTTTGTAACTTTCTTTTCCTTCGCCGTGTCGGACACATGGCTGGAGGAGGCGGCTACACACAGATGTCACTCCGTGCTGGGAGACCTCCGGGGTCACCTGTCACTCACAGCAGCTGACACTGCCAGGATTACAGACCCAGATACACAGAAGGAGCAATTAAAGCTGAGCTCCTGGCAATCCACTAAATACACACACAGAATACTTATATTGGAGGTGCGAGTCTGTGCATCCAGTCCTGAGATGTATACAGCTCTGCCTGGCTGATCTTTCTCTGCTGCAGTTTCACTTCCTCTTACAGGTCTTAAACTGGACAGTGAAAGGCATCATAGGGGTTTCTGTGCGTATTGAACGCGTTCGGATGCAAGGAAGTTTGCAAATAAGCTCACTGGCTTTGGCAAAGGAGCTCCCAAACAAAACAGGGCTCCCTTGCAGTGGCAGCACGTGGGTGACACCATCAAAAGGGGTAACACCAAATTGACTGGCAGTTATTTTGGTGCCACTCTCTCCGAAAAGTCAGGGATTCAGTCATGGACCGAGAGCCCGACAGCTGCACAAGAGAGAGGAGGGGACCCGGCCGCATACCTTATCCCGCCGGATGAATGTCCAGGAGATGTCCACCCAGTGGGGTCACGCGGGTGGGTGCGGCCCGCACCCGGGTGACACCATTGTAGGGGTGACACCAAAATGACTGACAATGATTTTGGTGTCAACCCCTCTAAAAAGTCGGGCACTCGGTCGTGGACCAAGAGCCCGACAGTGTCAGGAGAGACTCAGGGACCCAGCGGCATACCTCATCACGCCGGGTGAACGTCCCCTCCTCTCTCTGCCGGCGTCCATCACCAAGTTGTCGCCGGCAGGTATCAATCACATGGCCGCTCATACGTGATGACGTCATCGGGACACCATGACGGACTCGGGACGCCGGTGTCCACTTAGAGTTAAGTGCGTGTGACATCATTATGTGTGTGCGTAATGATGGCACGCACCTGGCATGGTGACACCTCTGCTCCCTTGTTGGGTACGCAGTGGAACGGAACACAGGCAAAGTTTTGCCACACGTCCGATCGCACTGCGTGCGGGGGGGGGTGGTTGGGTGGAAGCGGTGCCATTTAATTCAATTCCACGCCCCCTCCCGCCCCAGAACGCAAGCAGAAGTTTTGTGAGGGATTGCGGTGCGTTCCAGCAGCTTCCGCTCTGGAACGCACCGCATTCGGTGTGAACAAGCCCTAAAGGTGAATTTTGGGGAAAATTCAAAACTACCCTTGCAGTGCCCCCCCCCACACACACACTGCAAGGGTTAAATACTAGTTTTTGTCTTCTTACCTTATCCTTTGCTCCCACAGGCTTCCACCCCTTCCAACCGGTCCCCCAAAGCTGCTTCTCTTTACCGCTCTGTCAGTCTAAGGCTCTCTGACATCATCATGTGCGATGCAGGAGCTGCAGCGACCATTCCGAGAGCCCGCCCCCAACACGGGAGCATCAGAGGTAAGAGGAGAGCACCAGATGTCAGGGGAGGGATAAGGAAAGTAAAGCTTTTTAATGCTACCCTGGGCAAAAATGAGTATTTAACCCTTGACATGTGGAGGGAGCCCCACTGCAAGGGTTACCCTGGAGTTTAGCTTTACAGAGCAAGATTCTAACTAAGGTTTGTGAAGACTTGGCACAATAAATCTAAGCCCTGACGAAGGGGGAGCTGTGCATAAGCCATGAAACGCGTTTGAGGTGGCGCTGATGAGTATAGGAAATTCCTATAAGTGGCGCTGATGAGTTTTGGAACTTCCAATAGGTGGTGCTGATAAATATAGGAAATTCTTACAGGTGGCACTGACAAGTATAGGAAATTCCTATAGGTGATGCTGATGAGTGTTGGAAATTCCTGTTGATGGGTATAGGAAATTCCTATAGGTGGCGCTGATGAGTAAAGGAAATTCCTATAGGTGGCGCTGATGGGTAAAGGAAATTCCTATAGGTGGCGCTGATGAGTAAAGGAAATTCCTATAGGTGGTGCTGATGAGTATAGGAAATTCCTATAGGTGGCGCTGATGAGTATAGGAAATTCCTATAGGTGGCGCTGATGAGTATAGGAAATTCCTATAGGTGGCGCTGATGAGTAAAGGAAATTCCTATAGGTGGCGCTGATGAGTAAAGGAAATTCCTATATGTGGCACTGAGGAGGATAGGAAATTCCTATCGCAGGCT
>NW_017306277.1:4281210-4290841 GCF_000935625.1 Nanorana parkeri
GCTGATGAGTAAAGGAAATTCCTATAGGTGGTGCTGATGAGTATAGGAAATTCCTATAGGTGGCGCTGATGAGTATAGGAAATTCCTATAGGTGGCGCTGATGAGTATAGGAAATTCCTATAGGTGGCGCTAATAAGTAAAGGAAATTCCTATATGTGGCACTGAGGAGGATAGGAAATTCCTATAGGTGGCTCTGGCGAGTGTTTGAATTTCCTATAGGTGGCACTGACGAGTCTAGGAAATTCCTATTCATGGTACTGACAAGTATAGGAACTTCCTAAAGGTGGCGATAATGAGAATAGGAAATTCCTATAGGTGGCGCTCATGAGTGTTGGAAATTCCTGTTGGTGGCAGAAGTGACATCAGCACTTGGGGACTGTCAGGAATGGTCCGGCACAGATGCATCTACAACGCTGGATTAACGGTTCTCTTGCACCCAGAAATGGCACTGGTAAGGGACAGAACAAGTCTCCTGCTTGTTTAGTCTGGGGGGTGAGGAAAGCAAAGGAATACTTACCCTAGTCTTCCCTCCTCCGAAATTTAGGGCTCTTTTCTGATTTGCTCCCAGAATGTGGGGGGCCCTTTACCTCGCTGGACCATTTAAGTGGAATGGCTTGGAGGAACTGGTCACCCATACTGGAACTGACAAGGAAAATGCTTCAGGAGCAAGGAATAAGGGAAGTATTCTTCTGCATTACACCCCCCAGACTAAAAGAGCAGTAGACCCTTACTGGAGGAAAATGGCACCCAAAGGTCATTTTAAAGGGCTGGCCGAAGTTCGCCATTAAGCAATCCTTCCCGGTAAGCTTTAGTCATATTTGATCAGAGTTGAATCTAAAGCGTAGGAAAATCCGGTTTACGATACATTTTTACAAGTTTTGAAAACCAGGAACATTTCCGACGACAAATCTTCCAAATTAGTTCTTTGTTCCTGGAGCTGTTTTGTAATATTTTTCTACGAGTCCGATGGGAGAAGTAGTAGGGTAGTATTTTTATTTCTAATAAAGTCTTTCATTGGCTCTCTCATTCGCCCATTGGTGATCTGCTAATGGTGCCAAAAGAGTGTACCGGATCACAGGGGCGCGGGGAAAATGGGGAAGCTGATATTCCTGCAGCCAAGTCTCCCCGCTGGAGTTTCTGGCTCAGCCCTTTCCCCGTAGAGTCTTACCCCTCCTGGTGCATTTTCTCTTAAGGAAAGCCAAGAGTGGGAGGAAAACCTCCCTCATCCCCAGGGCAGGTGGGAGGAAACATCGAGTTTAGATGAACTGGCTCTTTAATGGGAGCTTAATATCGGCTCTGGTGTTCATCTGCAAGACATAAAAAAAGGAGCACACACTGTCGTAATTGTGCACACTTGACTGTCCAGCTGCACACAACAAACGTCCATGAGGCTGCATCCTTCCCTGGGGGATGTTCAGGTCATTTGGAAAGCTGTCATGCATTCAGCCAATCTCCTCATTTCAAAGGGAGCAGAATTACTGACGAGAGGCCAGCTCTCTGAAGTCTGACAGTATACCCTTTGTTGCCAGGGGCACTGCATGAGCTGGGCTACACACAGGTGGGCGATAGGGAAGGCGGGTCGTCACACTGTATCCTTAGGCTACACAAAGTAGATCTAAACTCTTCCAAGGCAACATTTTGTTTCATAAAGCCTCGTGTATCCAAACATATTATGTTTGGTTTTTCCATAAAATATTGTTTTTAGCTGCCTCTCAGTGATCTCCTTCAGCCTCTTTCAGCTTCTTCCTCTCTACATGCATTCATTCCAACGTCCACTGCACATCATTGCTTTGGACAGGGTTCCCAATAGTAACAATGGTGGGCCAGGCATGTGCAATGTGTGTCACCGGGGCCACTTTTACCCTCTAGAAGGGTCACGTTTGACAGGATGACAATGCAGGAGCACAACTGGGAGATGGTTGACACCCTGTATGAGGAATTGGCAAAACAAAGACCATTATGGCCAGATCACCTGTGGGGATGAACTTTGGGTCCATGTCAACCGTGAGTTCAACCCGAACCCAAGCTGTTTGCAGTTTGCCGTTTGCCAAACCATTTGACCAGTTCGCCTGCCCGCCCCACCCTGTCTGTGTCCTTAGCAACCAATGATGCTGTGCAGCTCCCATAGCGTTATTGGTTGACTGGTGGCTAAGACACATGCCGTCATTGGTTGCCAGAATTCAGGTGGGCAGGAGTACAAGTGAGAAGACAGTTGTCACACTGTATCAGGAATTGGCTGAACAAAGACCCTCATGGTCAAACCACCAGTAGGGATGAACTTTAAGTCCAGGCTGACCATGGGCGCGACCCGAATCCAAGCTGTTACAGGTGAACAATTTGGCCAGTTCACCTACCTGCTGAACCAGCCTCATACATACTTTAGTAGACATAAAGTGTCAATATAGGGCAGACAGACACAGTGGCAATATATGTCCACTAAAGTTTGCTATAAGCAAGTATTTTGACTAGTAGATAGTAGGTTAATTGAGATCTCCTGAATCATGGCCGCAGTCTCCAACAGCTCCCGTGGTCTGTTTGCACTTTCTTATCATCTCTGTAGCAGGCCTGTAGTCTCTTATCATCTCCTGTTCCATATCTGCAGCCTGTGACAGCTTTCTGGAGCATTACTTAAGTGAATATAATGTGCAGCCTATTGGTGATGTTGGGGGCAGCATTTGAAGCCCACTATATCAAGAAAGTTGACCATCAATGCTGTACTGAGGAATCTATTAGTATTTTTTCCCAGGATTCACACATTTTTCACATTAGGTTCAATTGGAAACTGAATTTTGGCTACGTTGTATAGCCCTTGGGTGAAAAAAAATGATAAGTAGACCCCAAATAAGGAGGCTGTCATTGAAAATGCTAGATGTCTGTATGTATTTGATAGGGATACTTTGGGACATGCAGATCACGAAAGTCAGAGTAAACGGTGGCTTAAGAAGTATTGAAGCCAATGGATCACCATAGCAGCCATGGAATTTTCAAAAAGTGTGGTCATCAATGGTACCCCCCTATGCTACCTCTCTTGAAGAGCTAAGTTGACTGAAGACTCTTCAGCATAAACACACTTCTTGGATCATCAGATGCCTGGTCCCCCATTGTACGTTTTGGATCCGATCACTGGTTGTGACATCAGTAATGTGTTTTGTGATGGGTGGCTAGTGGTGGAACAAGTCATTTCATTTTTGCTAGGGCAGGGAAAGTAATGGGAAATTCAACAAGACAGAAAAAAACCCAAAACATATTTTTAGAGCGAAAGTGATCACACTTATAATGTTTTTATTGCTATCTGTAACTATTAAGATAAAATACAGATTCATGAGAGATAGGGGGCTTTGTCAGATGAAGTGAACCTTTCTTGATAGAACCATGTAGGCTACCACTGCTGACCTCATTCTAAAAATGCTGGTTGCGTAACTAATATGACCCCGCTGGCTTTAGTATTTTCTGAGTCACTGTCTGGGAAGAAGTATGCAGATCAGAAAAGTCCTTTTGTATCTGAATTCTTGATCTAGGTTGTGACTCAGAGAACTGAAGTTTGAAAATTAGCATGATAGACTGGCAACTAACATTGGCAGAGGTCAGCAATGGCAACCTCGATGTTTATCTCATGAAAGCTTTCCTTTAAATGTTCAATTAATTCAAGACCAAATCCACAACAATGCAATATTTTTATCTTATAGATAAGAGAAAATATCAACCACCTGAAATATGGCTGATGCATCTTGGAGAACTGATCATTGTTATGTAATAATTGTATTCGCTAATGTATTCATAGAATAAAGAGGATTTTTTTTTTTTATGAGACAGCGATCGGATTGGTTGTAAAGTTTTTCATTCAGTCTAGAAGGATTGCAAAGTTGGTCACAACAAGCAGCAGACTAATTCTATGATATTTTGCAGTGACCTGCAGTGCCAGTGAAGAAGACAGTTTTAAGGTACCTTGGTCACAATTACTTACTTTTATGATGCCTTCTGGTTGGTGACGTTGGCTTATCCGACGCACAGGGTCTAAATGATAGTTGGTCTTCACCAGAGCTCCTGAAGACCCCAGTATCCTTCACTGCAAACTGTTACCAGGTCATGGTCCCAGTATCCTTCACTGCAAACTGTTACCAGGTCATGGTCCC
Source organism: Nanorana parkeri (assembly GCF_000935625.1). Lineage (NCBI taxonomy): Eukaryota > Metazoa > Chordata > Amphibia > Anura > Dicroglossidae > Nanorana > Nanorana parkeri. The sequence continues at coordinate 4,285,344 of NW_017306277.1, forward strand.
AGTATCCTTCACTGCAAACTGTCACTAGGTCATGGTCCCAGTATCCTTCACTGCAAACTATTACCAGGTCATGGTCCCAGTATCCTTCACTGCAAACTGTTACCAGGTCATGGTCCCAGTATCCTTCACTGCAAACTGTCACCAGGTCATGGTCCCAGTATCATTCACTGCAAACTGTTACCAGGTCATGGTCCCAGTATCCTTTACTGCAAACTGTCACTAGGTCATGGTCCCAGTATCCTTCACTGCAAACTGTTGCCAAGTCATGGTCCCAGTATCCTTCACTGCAAACTCCCCAGGGCATGGTCCCAGTATTTTTCACCGCAAACTTTCCCTAGGTCATGGCCCTCAAGATCGCCCCACCACGATGGGAGACATGACGGAAGATAGGAAAGTAGTCATGTCCAGGCAGAGGTCAAGGTTTGTGGAAAGCAAAAGGGAAGTTGGGTTGGGGGAAGAAGTCGAGGAAGGCTGTAAACAAGACGGTAATTGGGTCCAGCCACAGGTCAAGGCAGGAGGCAAGCAAGAGGGTAACTGGGTTCAGGTAAAGGCCAAGGCAGGCAGCAAACAAAACAGTAGACAGGTCAATCCGGGTCAGCAACAGTCAGGCAAGGAATCATTATTATAGCATTTTTGCTCAAGGGTAGCTGACGATGAAGACACAGACTACAGACGACCAGAAAGGAAGGTGTTTAAATACCCTCCAAGCCAGTGAGCATGCCCAGCATCAGGAGCACATGTAAACTGCATGCTAGGGCACCTGCCAATGAACACTAACTCATGCCCCCAACATGCAGGAACAGCCTGAGCCAAAAGGCTATGAGCTGGCATGTGTGCAACACGTGACAGACGAGCAGGATGAGCCATGCCCCTGGCTACACATACAAGGATCCTGAAGGTACTGTAACACTTAAAGTGCTTCATATGTGTTGTTCGAGTCTGTAGTTTGACCTGTCCCCACACACACACCGTTTTTTAAAGAAAATATACAAAGTCCCTGCTGTTTTACAGTTACCAAAAGGGCGTAAACCTTTAAATAAAGGATATATGCACTTATACTACATGCCTAGCCCCCTGACCCACGTTTTACCCGTCACCTGACCATTGATGCATTCTTGCAGCCTGCCACAATGTTGACATCCTGCTGCCCAAAGCAGGAGATCACCTTGGATTTCTATGGACCATCTTATGTGCCTCTCCAGCCTCAGGAGATGGTCCTATATAGGCTTATGGGCATCAGTTGAACAGGTGCAGCCAAAGGCGAAGATGGCTGCAGGATGTCAACACTACAACTGGCTGTAAATCTGAGATTCAGGTAAATGTGCATTTGGGAGGAGGGAGGTAGGTTAGTTTAGGTCAGGGGGTTAAGTATGCAGGATAAGCAAGCTTTATGTGAACGTATACTTATCCTTTAAACCAGGGGTGGCCAAATTTCAGCCCTCCAGCCTTTGTGGAACTACAGGTCTCATAAGGCATTTCAAGACTCTGAAAGCCACAGACATGACTTTCAGATGCATGATGGGATTTGGAGTTTCACCACAGCTGGTAGGCCGAAGTTTGGCAACCCCTGCTTTAGGTGCCTTTCACACAAGGATCATCAGTTCAGTCAAGGTTCACGGATGCAAAAAAACTGATGAAAACCGAATCAGTTTACACATTAGTTGTCAGTTCAGTTCATGTACTTTTTTTGTACTTTTTGTTATTATGGTCAATTCCCATGATTCTTTTCTCTTCCCCAGCATGCATTGAGCTTTCCATGCTGTATTATGACATCAGTCCCAAAAAACAGACGTAACCATAACTGATGTAAACTGATCATAGGTTTACATCAGGTTACATCAGTACCAGTCAGTCAAAACGGAGAGCTGATCTGCCTCAAATTGCGGACCTCAACTGACACTGATGTTTCCGGTTTTTAACTGATGGTCATCAGTTTTCATCCGCACTGCCATAGAGATGCATTGTTGTCTGTTTTTCATCTACAAATGGAGGGTTGAAAACCTGACAACCTGAAAGCTTGCGTGAAAGGGGCTGTCACGGGAGCCACGTACCAGAGGTGAGACCGAAGTAGTGGGGAGGCCTCCCTTGCACCTCGGGTGCTTGAAGTCTCTGGAGATGGAGACAGAGACTTTGTGGACACCGAGTGGCACGGGTGCCAGGGGTGCGGAGCACCGTGCAAGCCTTAGTCCGAGATCCGAGCCGAGGTCAAGTCCACTCTGGTAACGAAGTACACAAGGGTTAATCAGAAGAATGGTTGAGATCCAAGCCGGGGTCGGTTCCAATCTGGCAGCTGAGTACAAAAGGGGCAAAGAAGTAGAATGGTCAAGGTACAAATCCGAGGTCAATGGCAGGCAGCAATCAAGAGTAGTCAAATAGGTTTCCAGGTCACAACAAGTTCAGACAGATCACAGGAACAAGGGGGGACTGAAGATAACCCAGCAATTTGGCAGTGTCTGGGCTGGGCTTATATAGGGAAGTGATGATTGATGTTTGAGGTCACTTCCTGTGCGCCTCCTGGGCATTTTCCAGCCTTTTTCCATCAGGTTGAGGTCACTCCCTCAACCTGACGCGTCTTTGGCGCATGCGCAGTTGGCGCGGATTTCCTCTTGCGGCAACGCACCATTGGCGCATGCGTAGTAAGCCCTGGACTCTTACAGGGGCCTTAAACCTTCGTTTTAAGTAGCGATGCACCGATACTGATACTAGTAATCGGTATCAGTGCCGATACCGAGTATTTGGGCGAGTGCTCCTATACTTACCCCTGATACCGGAACTTCCAGTCAAAGGGAGATTTCCTCTGACCGGCAATGCCATGAGGGAACATGGAGTCGGCTTTCTGGCCAATCATGAAGCCGGGCGGCAGGTAATGACTCGCCGCCCGACTTCCTGATTGGCCGGGAAGCCAGCTTCATGCTGTTTGGCCGGCTCGATGCCGGCTTCCTGGCCAATCAGCAGCGAGGAGGCCACACATTATGGAGCCGGCTTCCCGGGCAATCAAGAAGCCAGGCGGCGGGTAATGACACGCCGCCCGACTTTCTGCTTGCCCGGGAAGCTGGCTCCATGCTAGTATTCGTAAATATCGGTACCTGTACTCGATACCGAAAAAACATTATTGGTGCATTCCTAACAACGTATGTAGACTGAAGGCTGCAGTGCTGACAGGCATGTAAGAAGATGATATCAATCAGAATAAAATTAATTGTTCTTAATACAGGAAGTGCACTCGGTAGAATTTTTTTCCCCCAAGAAACTACCCATAATGCACTGTAGTTATGTTTTGCTTTGCTTTTTAGAAGGGCAGGTGATGAATTCCATAGAGACTTCCTATACACCCAGAGGCTGTTTTTTTTGTTTTCTTTATTAATCACTCTATACTGGCAGGTTTCCATTACTTTTGCACCCACCAACAGAACCAAACACTATTCTCTGTGGTATAAAATGATCTGAATAAATCTTATATCACACTCAAGGGAGGAGTGGGCGTTGGTAAATAAACGATACCAAATGCTGAGAATGTAAGCACCAATGTGTGTATAGATTCTACATTTATTACAGTGCTGCGATTTCTGGGATCTTTGGGGGCAAAAGAGTTCAAATTGCTGTTCACAAATTTGTGAAAATATGGAGGAAAAAAAAGAATTGTCCTTAGCTACCAATCACAGCTATCTGTCTCTGGTAAAGGGTAGAAAATCAAACAGATACCTGGCTGGCATGAGCAACGCCAATGTTTTCCAGGTCCATTTGTTATTTATATGTGTGTACATATACAGTATATTATAATGATAGCACGGTGAGACTTGCACAGTATAAAGTGCAATAGCTTTATTGATTGTTCTATGAAATTAGGCTGCCCATGGTTTCTGGATCACCACGTGCTATACAACTTCAGTTGACCATATTCAGCAGACATGTTTCATATTTTTATACCCCTTGATATTTTTGTATACGTTCTAAGGCCCTGTTCACATGGGCTGGATCTGTGCATGGATCTCCCCTGATCGGAGCAGTATAGATCAGATGTCACCGCCGTGACATCTGTGTCCGTCCAGGTTTTTCCTACACCGTACGATGGAGGAAAGAACTAAAACTGCCGGGCCCTATGTCGGTCTATGGGGAGTTGCATTTAAAGGGACATGTGCACAATCAGGTCCAGCAAAACGGATCTTCTGATCAACTTGTTTTTGTGGACCTTGCTGGAGTCGGGGGAAAACCCAGTGTGAACGGACGCCTGCCCATTTACACATGGCGGTCCATAGAGTCTGCTTGGAAAACTGACCGCCCATGTGAAAGGGGCCTAACTTGATCTCACTGGTCCCTCCCCCTGCAGAGATGTCCAATTACCAAGTTCCGTTGGGCTGGCCTCTGTCTATTGTTTACATCTTTTGGTGGACATCGTCTCCTCCTGGTCGCGCCTGTGCAGTACATCCCCGTGGACTTCTATGAGGCTCATCTCCCAGGTGGGAGGATTGAAGAGCTTCATAGGAGTCAATGGGGATGTAATGTGCAGATGCGACCACACCATGACCAAAGGAGTTTGGCTGGGCCCATTTGGCTCTGGCAGCAACCAATGACATTGTGCACCCCAGCTGCTCATGCCCCGTGCAACCAATTATGATGTCTAGTCCTGGGATTGGTGAATTGGCTAGGTTTGGCAAACATCCATGTAAACAGAAGCCAAGCTAGGTTGCTCATCACTGATTATTTATACTTACCTTATCCTCAGCTTCGACCTGCGCTGCCTACACGAGGTGAATTCATTATCCTTCCTGTGAGATCCCAAGGAACATTGAGAAATCTCATTAGAATGCACTCCTTGACTGTACTATAGCGAGCTCTTGCAAGATTTTGGGTACTTAGCATTCCTGGGATCTACCACCTGCAGTGCGAAAGCCAAGGGAAAGGTAAGTATATTAAATCCCTTTTCTATACATTTTTTTAAAAACCTTAAATCAACTAATAATGATGAGGGATGGGTACTGATATATACACTTCAAGGCTCCATACACACTGGGGCGTATCGTAATAATGTGTCAAACGTGCACAAAAGAACAATCTTTGACAGGTGTTCACGATACGTGCACAAATGCAGAATGTGTTTCCTTTGACATCACTAATGGCACCCCGAGAAAATTTGTTTCTTCCACAGGCATTTGTGTGGGAAAAAACATGTGGAATGCATGACGCCAAATTTTTCTACGGTTGGAGTGCATGCAGGGACCTAATGGGGATCAATGGAGATGTGCACCAAGCGCGGGAAACAAAGCCCCCCAAACGTGAGGGAACACATGCTCTTGCGACGCGTGTCCCCACTGTGCCCCACAGAACAAAGCCTAAAGCTGCCCATACACTGCTCTATTTTTTTATTCAACGTGCAGGCTGAACGAAAAGCATTGAACAGATTCCTCCATCAACGCTACAGGTGAAACTCGAATAATTAGAATATCGTGATACAAATAAATGTAACCACTGCTACTACAGAGGAGAAAATAGCCTAAGCC
>NW_017306277.1:4290894-4296781 GCF_000935625.1 Nanorana parkeri
TGACTGGAAAGTGAAGATCAGTATCAGCACATAAGAATAAATGAAAATACATATTCTTTCCAAACTCCACAACCTCATAAGACCCCTGAACCTGCTTTTGTTTTCAACATTCTCTCTTTTGTTTGGCAAAATAAAAGACTCTATTTGCTCTCCAGCGATGGAACCTTGTCAATGGGAACGTGTTATAACAAGAAAGTAATACAAGCGCCCTACCAGCATGGGTGTCAAACACCTTCCAAGTCTAGCGTAAATAAAATAAGGTCGTTTACCCCGGCGTGGATTCCTCCAACACAAACAAACCATGTAATCTTACAACCGTGTCAGGAAGAGCAATCGATTAACGCGTTGTGTTGTGAGTTGCCAGCTCAAAAAAGCCTTTGTAGACGCGGCGCCATCGTTAATGATTTTCAAGTGCGTATTTCCAATCTCTGATGGATCTTAAGTTTAAAGTGTATCAATATTCTACATAGTTTTCAAACAGCTGAAGACCTTATCTTCGATAATAAGCCGTCCAGTTTGGGGTGCCGGTTACAAAAAGGATGATTGGAAATGGAAAGACTGCAGAGAAGGTAACACAGATCGGACATGCAGGCCCAAAAAACTATTTGAGTTGGATTCATTCACACTTTACAAGAGTTGCCTAAGGCAGCATAGCATCATTGTCTACACCACAAATGACCAAAAGGCAGGCCATTGTGTTTTAAAGAAAGTTATTCTATACTGTAAGATTTGTGAATCTGGAATAGTCTTTCACAAGATCTGCTTCTATGGGACATGCTACATTTTTTTAAAGAAAATCTGTTACAATGCAACAATAATTTTATTGCAGTAAAGCCAGGGACGGATTTACTCTCTCTGCTGCCCCAATGCCATGTTCCTCAATGCACAACCCTGTATGCAGGCTGCATGCAAGTGATCTCCGCGACCTTGCTGAGGTCACTTGTACAAAACTTCCCAGCTTTACATTTAGCCCTGCTTGAGCAAAGCAGGGCTAAATGTGGAAAACAACTACCCGCCCGGCGCCTGGAACTGCATGTCCTGGGTGTCCGGAGATAGGAAATCCACTCCCCTGCTCCCCCTCTACTCCCTGCTACCCTTAGGCCGGGCCTCGGTTGGCCTTGTGGGAAATCCGGCCGTGAGTAAAGCTATATGTTACAATAGTATTAAACACTCAAACTTTTTTCAATAATGAATCCAGATCAAACAAATATACATTGCCAAGCAAAGTATTTATTTATGTTTTTGCCCAAGCAATTACAGTCATTATGTTTCTGACCATTCCCACTCTCCCAGCTCTGCTTCCCTGAACTTCCTGCCCATTACAAGATCACAAGGGACAGCACAATCTCCAGCAGATGTCCATCTACTAGCTTAGAGAAAGGAGGAGGAGGGATCAGAGGGGAGCAGGTAGGAGGTGAATGGCTGACCTTTATGTGTCTGTGGAGACATACACAACTTACTAGCACACACAAGGGTAGCTCCATAGGACCCTGCAAGGGACAGGAGAAGCCCCAAAACTGGTTATCAGGACCAGTGCTTAGGGGACCAGCTGATTCTGCAGGAAACAAAGAATTCTAAACATCAAGAAGCAGCGTCTATTGTAAGTGATTTCTTCCACATTTGAAATAGCTTAAAAATCTTTTGACTTTAATATCACATTAAAGTCCACCTAAATGCTTAGCTGAAATTCCTTGCACAATACACAACTTACTAGCACACACAAGGGTAGTACCAGACTAGAGAAAAATTCAAAAATTAGGAGGCCGCTGTCATTTGTAAGGAGCACACTGAGCTCCTGGGATTTGTACATCTCTGTTTTAATGTCTGATTTTGTTTTTATAAATATAAATAAAGGGATGCACTGATACCATTTTTGCCAGTACTGATACTTGCCCAAGTACTCACAGATACAAGTACTGATACATTTTTGTTTATTGTCATGTGAAAGTTTTTCTAAAACAATACAGACTAATGATTTCAGGACAGTGGTAGAGCGCCAGAGCCAGGTCCCAGCTGCAACCGATGCAACCCTGGTAGTTCTTGTGAAGATGCCAAGTTTCGGCACTGGTATCTGAAACGTATCGGTGCATCCCTACTAGTAAGTTGTGTATGTCTTCAGAAAACACACGGGTACAGCTGGGCAAACCTCTCCCATGCTCCCCTCGTCTCCTCCCTTCCTCCTTCTGCAAGCTAGTACATGGACGGCTGCTGGAAACTGTGCTCTCCCTTGTGATCTTGTACTGGACAGGAAGTTCAGGGAAGCCGAGCTGAGGGAGTCGGAGACAGCTGTTGGCAAACATGATGACTGTAAATGATTGGGCAAAAATGTAAAGAAATACTTTGCTGGGAAATATATACCGTAATTGTTTGATATGGATTGATTAATTATATATATATATATATAAAAAAATGGGGGGGGGGTTGATTTATCAAAACTGGAGCAGACAAAATCTGGAGCAGCTGTGCATGGCAACCATTCAGCTTCTCTCTTCCGTTTGTTCAGATAAGATTTGAGAATGAAACAGAGAAGCTGATCCATGTTTTGTCTGCTCCAGTTTTGATAAATTCCCCTTAGTGAGTTTAATACTACTTTAAGATAAGTACTAGGAGGGCTAATTACTCTCCTTGAGATAACACAGCAAGTGTGCAGTGGACACAGGACAGCTCAGGATTTTTTGGCAGGATCAACAGGTATTTTTCTTTGTGCACTTATCAAACAGATATAACAAATCGCTTTCAATGGTATATTTAACAGACTGAAAGGGAGCAACTTAAAGCCATTTATTGTTAGTGTTTAAGTTAAGTTTAGATGAACTTTCAATCAGACACCATAGAAAGGTATTCTCTAGAAACATTCACATACAGTAGCAGGCCTATTCAAACAAGTGATGTGAAAAGTGCAAAAATGCATAGATACCGGTCATCCCTAATCTGAGATGTACACGTAATATTCTAAGCAGTCACCAGTCTGAGAAGTAGAGGGGGCCCACCTTACTGGGGTAGAGCTGCTAATTTTAATAAAGTAGTGACTGATACCCTGCACTTAGGATAAATACAGCTCTGTAATTGTAGGGGCTTTGAAGTAGAGTCGATTTAAAGTACAAGGTGCTATTACACCTGTATTGTAGCCGATGGAGTGTGTGCGTGTAATCAAAGCGGAGGAATAGACCTCTCATGAAAGCCCCATTCACTGCCATCCATGAATGGACCAGTCAGCTGTGTTGCATGTGCATTGCATCTATTTACTCTAAGACCAATTGCTCAGTTCTCAGTCTACATCAAATTGTTACCACCCACCACCATGTCCGATAAGGACAAAGTATAGCTGGCCATACACGTTACAATATTCAGCCCCGCGGTTGAACGAGGAAAAAATCATTTGATTCTCCCATCCCCGCTAAGCAGCGTGGATGGAGGAATCTCCCTTGCCGGCTATTGCATTCTTAGAGTGTAGACACATATTGAATGGGCACCAGACCAAACGGGTGAAAGGCTTTATTTATTCAATGGCAAAGGAAAAACATCCAATGTGTTTCGGGGGGACAACACTCCCCATTCATCAAGGCTGAAGGCTAGAGGCTCCCTCCTCATGTATCACTTACCCTTCCTTTTAGATTGTAAGCCCTCAGGGGCAGGGCCCTCCTTACCATCTTGTCTTGAATTGTATTGTGATTGTAATGTCTTCCTTATATTGTAAAGCGCTGTTCAAACTGTTGGCACTATATAAATCCTGTATAATAATAATAATAATAAAAAAGAACAGGTGCAAGATATATTGAAAATTAATAATAATATTGATAAAATATTAATAAATAAGCAGATGGTCAAGATGATTATTTTAAAGGAGAACTATGGGGTTAGGGCTTTTCCCCATAGTTCTCCTAAGGCCCCGTTCACATTGAGCAATTTATCGCGCGATTTTTGCAGCAATATCGCTCATATTTCCGCGCGATATCGCTCTATGTAGCTTCACCAATACATTTCAATGGAGCTGTTCACATCTCGTCGCTCAATATCGCTCAATATCGCTTGTAGCTCGTCGCTGGTAGCTTGTCGCTCCTACATGACCCTTTTTTAGAGCAATTTTGAGCGATATTGCTCCTGATTGCATACAGCCCAATAGGAAGAAGTTGCGCGATGTCGCGCGACACGTCGCTCAATATTGCTCGTCGCGCAATATCGCTCAAAGTCGCGCGATTTCCATGTCGCTCAGTGTGAATGGGGTCTTAGGGTAACGGGAGGACACAAACTAGCGTCCTCCAGTCACCCTAAGCTCAGTATACCGCGAGCTACAGCTCGCAGTATACTGAGACGCCGCAGTATACCGCAAGCTACAGCTCGCGGTATACTGTGACACCGCAGCTGAAGCGGATCCCGACAATTATGTCTGGATCCGCCCAGCTGCGTCAGTGACAGCTGGCTCTGCCTATCTAGTGGCAGAGCCAGATGTACCCGCCCCCTCTCCCGTCTGTTCCGCCAGTCAGCGCTGGAGGATCGGATCGGGGGAATCCAGTCCCTCCCCTGTCACGGCAGAGAGCCGTGACAGGATCGAGAAGTGAGCGAACGCTGGTATGTGTTCGCTCACTTCCCGATCTACTGAGTCGACCTGTGACAATTTCATTGTCACAGGTCGGCTAGAACTATGAGGTGAGTGAAAAGCACTCACCTCATAGTTCTCCTTTAAAGGAAAAGCCCTAACCCCATAGTTCTCCTTTAATAATCTATTTTTTTTATTTTATTACTTTTTTTATATATCTATCTTGTATCTACTGTATTCTGTAGCCGTGATGATGGGGGAGTGTTGTTGCCCCCAAAGTGCGGTTGTTTTTTTTTTTTCTCGCAATTGAATAATAGAAGACTGTTTGGACTTTTTTCACCCGTTTGGTTTGGCGCCCATTCAATATTTCTCTGTACTCTAAGAATACAATAGCCAGCAGGTGGGATTCCTGCATCCATGTTGTTTAGAACTGATGGGGGAATCAAATGGTTTTTCTCGTTTAGTCGCAAGGCTGAACATCGTAAAGTGTATGGCCAGCTTTATTTTGTTCTTATTGGACATGGTGTTGGGAAATGTTCTTTCCATGCATTTAGCCCACGCTATCAAACAATGCACGCTACATGTGCTGGTGCGTTTCCATTCATTCTGAATGACACCTCAATGCACCTCCCTGCAGTGGTGCTTTGCAGTGCAGCGTGTGGAACAGCAATGCGGTGCAGTGCATTGCATAAAAGTAGTACATTACTTTTTTCGCCACAACATAATGCACGTTATTGCGGCAATGCATGGCCACTGGGATTAAATTGAATGGCTGGAGTGCCATTCAATTGAATAGCAACACAACGCACCAGTGCCCGGTTCTGCACACCAGGTAGGCTGTGCGATACATGTGCTAAACGCGTGGAAACTGAGCTTTTAAAGTAACCTTGTGGTGTGAACAGGCCCTAAATGTCATTATGGTTTATATTCACATTGTTATTACCCTTCCAAGCTATAAAAGAAGGGCAAAAGGACAATTCTTCTTCTCTACCCACCTCCTTTAAATTTTATTGTTTCCTCCAGGGCTATATGTGCTCTTTAAATGGTCAGATGAATCAGTGGAAGTGCCCAACCAGCATTATATCTATTGCTCCCATAAGCTCAGGCCTGTAGATGTGTGATAACAGCATCCCCATAGCTAATTGGCTATTCTGTGGCCTTCTCACATGACACAAAGAAATGAAAACACGATTGTTGGTATATTTGCAAAGAGACAGAACCGGTCCATCTATCAGATGTCTCTGCACACCTGAATCTATTCATCGCTTAATATCTTGCTTTGTTCCATGATTATGTGGTTAGCATGCAGAAGGAGGGACTAAACGATATCACATGTTAGGTGCTGATATA
>NW_017306277.1:4297922-4369741 GCF_000935625.1 Nanorana parkeri
ATATATAAAAAAGCACCATCTGGATTTGAAATTAGATCTTGAAACAGAAAAGCCCTGGGAGGGGGCTTATAATGTCAACATTAATCCGACTAACGATGAGATTTAGATCATTAATGAACGCCAAAGCACCAAGAGCTCTGTTGTTATTGAGTACTAATTAAGGTAAACCAGAATATCTGACTATAAGCACTGAAGCCAAGGGGTTATTATGCCAGCCAGGCTACAATGATTTTCCTAAAGGGAGGTCGAATTAGCAGGCTCCATGTTTTTTCATGACATCAATTTTGGTTCCATTCACTGATCAATGTTTAATGCACACACATTAAGGGACGTTAGTCATGTGTCAACTTGCGTTGCATTAAGACAACACATTCATTTAAATAGGCTGCCTAATGCACTACAACGGACCAAAAATTGTTCCTGCAGCATTTTCACCAAAATACAGTCCCTGGGATTCATAAAGAGTATCTAAGACACTGCAGAATTCCAACCGAAAAATGTTGATGCTTGCACCACATTTATGTACTTGTTTGAAACAGGTACAAGAATTTGGCACAAGCACCACTGTTTGTGGTGAGGAGGCACACTGAGGCCAGAGGGTCCATACCAGACATTTCATCTACTGTGAAGCCCACTAACTCCCATGGCTGCTGCACCTTTTATACAACAGTAAAACAGCTGAGGAGTTTTACTAGAGGAAGGGTGGAGCATTATGGGGAAGCTGAGGGACTAGTTGTCCATCAGGTCCTCTCCCTGGTGTATCACATACCTGACTGGAGACTCAGCTGAGATGGGGGCTGTCTGTGCACCACTCCTCCCACACCTCTGGAAGTGGTGACAGGGGGTGTAGGAATGGAGTGGTGCACAGGTGCCGTTACTGGTGGCTGGCCAGTTATCGGGGAGACGATTGAGTGTGTTGGACCAGTTGGATCGGCATGACCAGGATGACACCGGGACCTCTGGGAACCCGAGCAGGCAATGGGTGAGAGGCCAATGAAGCACTGGCAGGATGTAGCTGCTCAGGGTACTGATGGAGCGATCCACTAAGTGGCAGACCAGGAGTGGAGTCAGGTTCAAGCTGAGGTCCCAACACTACAGGAAGCCAAATCTTGAAATGCCAAATCACAGATCAGAAGCAGGGTCAGGAATCACAAGCCAGGGTCATACACAGGAGATCAGAGGTACCAAATCAGAAGGAGGAAGCGAAGTCAATGGTCAAAGCCGGGTTCATACACAGGAAATCAAGATACTGGAACAGAGCACAGGGCACACAGGGACTAGCTGAAGACCACTCAGCAACTTGGTCATGGCTTCTTATCAGGTTATATAGGATAGCATGCACGTTAATGAGCATGCACCCAGACGCTAACAAGCGCGCCTCCGTACAATTACGTGCATGCGCTGTTGCGCATAAACGTTCCAATATGCGCGCGTCCATGTGCTAAAGCATTTTTACCAGGAACTTTCAGCAACGGATTGCATGCTTATGTGCGTGCATGTTTTTGGGCAGGGATCAGTCTGCAGGTAAGTCTCTTACATGGTGATTGACAGCAGGCATTGGTGGATTGCATAGCAAATAGACAGCCTGCGATTGGCTATGGAATCCACCCACTGCCTGCTGTTAATCTCTAGCAGAGCACACCTGATGGGGAACTAGTCCCTCTGCATCCTCCACTAACAGTATCATTGGTTGTTAAGGTCACTGTCAGCTGTGTAGCAGTTCCTCTATTGATACAGTAAATGCTGTCAATCTAGTACAAGAAGTGTGTTACTTGCAGGATCACCAGGTAAAAAACCCGAATGCAGCCACCAAATCTAAGCACTGGTAAGCTGCAATAAATTAAATTTTTGTTCTTGGATCTAGATTCCCTTTTTATCAGTGAATGTACGGCACACTTGCCAATGTGGAGGTTTAAGGGCAGAAAGTACTAAGGTATTAATGTGCTGACTGACTTAAAGTATATCTAATGTCAAAACGTTTTAAGTTTTGAATACAGTAGGGAATGTTTAAAATCCCCTTTCCTTTTCGTTTTGTCATCTGTATTCCTTTGGGGATATTTCCCTTCACATCATGTTCTGGAGACACAAATAGAAGTAAGATGAAATCTCTCCAAAGTGGGGGTAGTCTTCTCTTAGACAGTTGTCACTGGAACAGGTGTCCCCATTAGAAGATTTCCCCTCACCTCCTGCTGTTGTTACATCTGTAACATTTTGGGTTTCCCATAGCTTTCTGTCCTAGTGACAATGATGTGATGGACAGAGGGGGTGAATTTCCTAATCAGGTACTCAGATAGATATACCACCAGCCAAGGAGAAGCAGAGGTGCTGGACACTGACCCTTTAATCGAAGAAACAAGTCTTTATTTGAGCTTAAGGTGACATTAAAGGCAATTTTTTCCCCCTCCCCCTATGTTAATCTTAGCACTTACCTTAAATGATGTCTCTTTTTCTGATCTTCCTCTTCTTTCCTGATGTTTTCAGCCTTCTCTCCAGTGGTGCGGCGGCTTTCCGATCCAGTGCTGACTGCTCTGTCCCTCCGATCCAGCGGTGTCTGCATGCGGGTGCATGCGTCCATAGACTTACCTTGCATCCCTCGTCGCGTCCCGGCCGAAAATAAGAACTGCGCATGCGCGCGCCCCAAGATCCTTTGCGGACGCTCGAGAAGTGTCTCATTTTCGGGACCGCGCACGGAACACAGGTGAGTCTAAACTTCTGTTTGAGCATGTTTTTTTTAACTTTTTTTAACTTTTTGCATATATCTACTGCTTGCTAGCAGTAGATATATGCAAACAAACGTGAGGGTTTAAATATCCTTGAATGACCATTACTTTAGTGTATATCTTTGCAATGAAAACTGTAGTCAAGTTCTGCCCCCCAAAATTCTCCCTAGAAGTGTAGTAGGCAGAACAGGAAAATAAAGAGATCAGCCTTTTGGATCTAGCTCTCAGCAGCTCGCAGGAATGTAAACCACCACCCTCAATGTTCACTTACTGGCATTTGTTCAACACTGAATTACTGTATTTTTCCGTGTATAAGACTATACTTTTTCTTAAAAATAATTACCTAAAAATGGAGGGGCGTCTTATACACGGGGGGCCGAGAGGAGAACCGCGGTTGCGAAACTGCCGATACCTCAGCAAACTAGCCTCACAAATGAAACTTCCGATTGCAGAGACAAGCTAACAGGTTTCCTCCAATCATGAACCTTATGTACCAGACGTCAGCTGATGCTGCGGAGAGCGTGTAGCCAGTGCCCAGATGCAACAGGGAGCCCATAAAAATGTCAGAAAAGAAAAAAAATACCGTTAAATACCGGTACCATTAAGCGTCTGTCTTACTCTGCAAAATTTTAACTGGATGTAATCAGTTATGCAAAAAAGCATGGAAAATATTGATTTCTGAATTTTGAGTAAGAAAAGTGGGGGGCGTCCTATACATGGGGGCGTCTTATAGACGGAAAAATACGGTATCTTTTTTGGGTGGACTTATCTTTTAAATCTTTAACTATAACAACAGTTCATTTCAATTGACCACAACTAGGATGTTTGCATAGACTTTACCAACACCTTGGCTTTCATGGCAATGCTTTCTTATCCCACTTCCATATTTAATTAGCAGGTGTCTCCTTGGTTGGTTTTCTCCTGAAACACTTCCTTTAGTAATCATTGAACATAAAGCAGCTGCAAATCATTAATGGGAGTATTTATCGCTCCCGCTCTATGTGTGGAGCCTTATCAAAGCTTCTTGTTATCAGTAGATAAATGGAGCACATTTGAGTACATAGGCCACAAAAGATAATTTCATGTTTCAAGATAGTCGGGGAGACTAAACAGTGTTATAATGCACAGAAGCCTGTACACTCAGCTTCAGTGTTTCCTCTGAGAGTCTGAGCAAAATTCAACAGGTTACAAACACTGACCTTAAGAGAAAAGTTCATAGGCCTTCTTTCTATGATCCTTCTGTAGGTACAGTTACAGTAAGGATGATTATAGATATTAAGATTCCTCTAGCCATTCTTGAGCAAGTTGTTTCAGCTTTGTGAGAAAGAAAGATGTGCTCAAAATGGCATCTGTAGTTTTAAAATGGCTTCATATATTAACTTATTTATATACACTATATTGTCAAAAGTATTGGGACACCGCTCCAAATCATTGGATTCAGGTGTTCAAATCACCTCCATGGCCACAGGTGTATAAAATCAAGCACCTAGGCATGCAGACGCTTCTACAAACATTTGTGAAAGAATGGGTCGCTCTCAGGAGCTCAGTGAATTCAAGCGTGGTACCGTGATAGGTTGCCACCTGTGCAATAAGTCCATCCGTGAAATTTTGTGGCTACTAAATATTCCACGGTCACCTGTTAGTGGTATTATAACAAAGTGAAAGCAACTGTGAACAACAGCAACTCAGCCACAAAGTTGTAAGCCATGTACAATGATAGAGCGGGGTCAGTGCATGCTGAAATGCGCAGAAGTGAAACTGTCTGCAGATTCAATAGCTACAGACCTCCAAACTTCATGTGACCTTAAGATTGGTACAACAACAGTGCGTAGAGAGCTTCATGGAATGGGTTTCCATGGCCGAGCAGCTGCTTCCAAGCCTTACATGACCAAGTGCAATGCAAACCGTCAGATGCAGTGGTGTAAAGCACGCCGCCACTGGTCCCTAGAGAAGTGGAAACGTGTTCTCTGAAGTAACGAATCATGCTTCTCTGTCTGGAAATCCGATGGATGTGTCTGGACTTGGTGGTTGCCAGGAGAACGGTACTTGCCTGACTACATTGTGCCAAGTCTAAAGTATTGGGACAACCCTCCAAATCATAGGATTCAAGTGTTCCGTGAAATATCCTTGCTACTAAATATTACGCGGCCAACTGTTAGTGGTATTATAACAAAGTGGAAGCAACTGGGAACAAAAGCAACTCAGCCACCAAGTGGTAGGCCACGTAAAATGACAGAGCGGGGTCAGCGCATCCTGAAGCGCACAGTCCGCAGAAGTCGGCAACTGTCTGCAGAGTCAATAGCTACAGACCTCCAAACTTCATGTGGCCTTCAGATTGGCACAACAACCGTGCGTAGAGAGCTTCATGGAATGGGTTTCCATGGCCGAGCAGCTGCACCCAAGCCTTACATCACCAAGTGCAATGCAAAGCGTCGGATGCCGTGGTGTAAAGCACGCCGCCACTAGACTCTAGAGAAGTGAATACGTGTTCTCTGGAGTGACGAATCACGCTTCTCTGTCTAGCAATCCGATGGACGTGTCTGGGTTTGGCGTTTGCCAGGAGAACGGTACTTGCCTGACTGCATTGTGCCAAGTGTAAAGTTTGGTGGAGGGGGGATTATGGTGTGGGGTTGTTATTCAGGGGTTGGGCTTGGCCCTTTAGTTCCAGTGAAGGGAACTCTTAAGGCATCAGCATACCAAGACATTTTGGACAACTTCATGCTCCCAACTTTGTGGGAACAGTTAGGGGATGGCCCATTCCTGTTCCAACATGACTGCGCACCAATGCACAAAGCAAGGTCCATAAAGACATGGATAAGCGAGTTTGGGGTGGAGGAACTTGACTGGTCTGCACATATATATATATATATAGTAACCTTTGGCCTATTTTATTCTATTTTATGTTTCTTTCATAATTCTGGAACATCTTGAGACATCTGTGTGTAGAAAACATGTGCACTTCCAGCTAAGCGACTTATGTTCCTTGCCAAGTCTTTAGACATCTGAATCACTGAAAAGTCCCTATGGAGTCATAACTGTAATCTAAAACTTGACCAATGATAAAAGGTGAACCAATCAGTGGAATAACTATAGCCAGCAGCCCAGGCGGTTTCTATGGGGCCTGGGATGGAAGAGGGCCCCATTAGGTTGCAGGAGTAGGAGTGGTTGCAGTTGGCAACAACTGTAATCCCCTGTTAAGTCTACAGTGTCAAGAGAACTTCAGATGCAAAAGAGGAGCCTTTGGGATCTTGGCATCGTAACTTACAGCTCAGAGTTAGGTCATCAAGGGGGGCCCCATCACATTTTTGCTATGGGGCCCCCATGATCTGTAGTTTTGGCCCTGGTACCAATTATATATATTTCACTATAAATACTAATGCAGACTAGCTTGCTGAATACTTTGGTGTCTGTATGCTGGTCTCCATTATTGCAATATTGTACTTTATTTCACAATTTGGGTCCACTGACTACCAGAGAGCAGGTATCTGTATTGGTCTACCTACAAATCCAAAACAATTTGTAAATATCAGGCCATCTATGGCCAACTTGTTCAGAAATATTCTGTCCTTTTCTGAAAAAAAGCTTTATTTTGTCAGTGATAATGCTTTCAGCCCTTACACTGCAGTGATCAGTATTGGCAGAGCTGAGTAACAGCCACACCCCTCATCACAAACTTGTATTACAGAGGATGGATTTGGAATAAATAGAGTCTCCCCAATGAAAACTACATTTATTGTTAGAATTTGGTTTGGAAAACAATTTCCTTCTTGCTCCTTTGATTTTTTTTTAGCCTCTATGGTTGAAAACGTTCATCAGTTTGACCCCATTAACTAGTAGGAAATCAAAATATCCTGTAAAACAGTGTGTGGGGTCAACTCTTTGTTCAATTTGTCTGGAATGGCCCTTCAGCACCCATTCATATTTGATCGTGAGCATCTTGATGTGATATATACCGTATATACTCGAGTATAAGCCGTCCCGAATATAAGCCGAGGTACCTAATTTTACCACAAAAAACTGGGAAAAAGTATTGACTCGAATATAAGCCGAGGGTGGGAAATGAGGCAGCTACTGGTAAATGTACAAAATGAAGATAGATACCAATAAAATTACATGAATATTTATTTAAAAGAAAAACAATAACCTAGCTCTGTAAGTGGAAAAGGGGGTACAGGGCTACATATCATGTACTACGGATCATTTAACCCATTCATATTAGCAGAGGATAATTGTAAATCTATTGTTCAGTGCATTCTATATGTAGTATATAGGACATGTACATATAAAGCCAATGGAAAGCCAAGTCCTAGAAGGAGGAGACAGTTGTTAGGTGCGATAAAAGCATGTTACACACATTTTTCAGGAGCTTCAACTAAAGTCTATTGGACCAATTTTTGGACCAATTTTTTTTAGGTTCAAGTAACAAGTAAGACAACGCTCATACGTGAACAGGCACCATTGAAAATAATGGGCTTTGCCGTTTATAAAATTCGTCTTCCCACCTCCAGCCCAAGAAATTTTTTTGCCTCACTTTCAATTTAATACTTACTTTCTCTTGACAAGTCTAGGAGCACCATCATGATTGACCATTTTTAATATTTCCTACAGTCTCTGGTGGAGGGCCGCAGAGCTAAGTCTCATCTCTCAAGGCGTACTCACGACAGAATGGAGGTAATTCTTTAAGGCCACTTGATCTGCCACTTACTCTAGTCATGATTGCATGGTGAGGTACCATTGAAACATGTCTCCATATTCTCCTTGTAGGCCAATATACCATGTATGGAATTTGTTTTTGTTTTAGTTTTTAACTATTGTTTTACTCATTGAACCTTCATATGCTTGGAGGGCATTTCAAGAATGCTATCTTATTATAACAAGATACTCTGTACTATGTAGTGTGCACTTATATGTCAAAATGCTATGTCCTGCTCTTTCTGAAAAACCAATAAAAATTTTTAGAAAATAATCGGCTTTGACAAGTTAAATGTTGTTTGGCTTTGGTAAACACATGTGACAAGATGCGCAGGTGCTTAAAGGGATCCTAAACCCTCACTTTTTTTGCATATATCTACTGCTAGCTAAAAAAAAACACGTTAAAAACACGTTAAAAAACTTACCCCTGTCTTCGCCGCGCACTACCGTCCAAAAATCCGATAATGATCGGGCGGCCGCAAAGCATCTTGGGGCGGGCGCATGCGCAGTTCGGATTTTCGGCTGGGAGCCGAGGAGAGACACAAGGTAAGTCTATGGACGCGTGCACCCGCATGCAGACACCGTGGGACAGGAAGTGCCAGCAAGGACAGAGGAGTCAGCGCTGGATCGGAGACCCGCAACAGCGCTGGAGGATAAGAAAAAAGAGGAAGATCGGATTAAGAGACATCATTTAAGGTAAGTTCTTTAATTAACATTGGGGGGAGGGAAAAATGTTTTTGACTTTAATGTCACTTTAAGGTTTCCCCTGCTGAAAATATTCTGTTATTATGATAACTTAACCCCAACAGTAACAGATTAGATGACTTCCTGATATAAAACAATGCTCACACAAGTCACTTGTTATCCACTATTGTTGCAGTAAACGGATCAACACTTTAATAAATGATTTTGTTACTATTGTAAACCAACACCAGCTAATTATTTTACTTTTAGAGTTAAAGTGTAAAAATAAGTACAGACATAAAAAAGCAATAATCGGAAGAGAATTGTTGGCCTGGATCTGACCTATAAAAATAATGAGGCAGAGCAGAAAATATGTTAAGCAAATAACAAATTAGTCTGCAATTAAGATACAGGTCACAGTGTTGCCAGCAATTAGAATCATTACGGAGTGCGAATGACAGTTTTATGCATTCTGCGCATTGTCTGCAATTATCTCACAATTATGTATTTTTTGGAAAAGGTCCAACATCTACACAAAATACCAGTATAATGGAAGCTATCCATGGTGGACTGCCCCTTGCCTATTAAATTCCATATAATTACAAGTAATTAGATTAGTAAAGGTTTAACATGTTACCCCTATTAATTGTTATTGTGCTTGTGTATTTCACACCCCTGGGTGAATATAACCTACACTGGTATATTGTAGTGCAACTGAAAGCGGTTTGAGACCAGGTGTAATCTGTAGCTGAATTCAACACATTTCTAAATGTATCTAAAGCTAATATTTCTTTTTTCAGTTCTGGATAGAGTAGGGAAGGTTTAGTACCTGTCAGGTTTGTATTTCTGTACATACAAAGAGATGTGCAAGACCATTTAATTCAGACTTTCTTAAAAAGGGTTCTATTGAATCCTAAGGTTCCTCCAGAAGTTTTGAGGGGTTCTTTGAGCAATGAGCAATTTGTACCTCTCACATACTGTAAGTAACAACTGACACAAACAATCTGTTTTAATTTACAGTAAAGGGGCATTCTTCTCACTACCTAAGTGAGAAGCACTTTTCTTACTGACCACCAATCTGACTGAAATCTTCTCTATTGACCACCAGTGTAAGGTGATCCTTTTCCCACTGACCACCAATGTAAGATAGTCCTTCTTTCACTGACCATCAATCTGTGGGAGCCTTTTGCACTGAGCACCAGTTCTTCCACTGATCTCCAATGTAAGGTGGCTCTTCTCCCAATGACCACCAATCTAAAAGGAACCTTCTCCATCAGTGTGAAGTGGTCTTTCTCTCATTGACCCCCAATGTAAGGTGGTCCATTTCCAACTCAGCACCAATCTGAGGGGAACCTTAAAGGTTTCCTTTTTCTTAGAAAGCTTGAGAAAGGCTGATCTAATTAATCAATTCAACTTGCATCAGCAAGGCTGCTCATATACACCAGAACACCCCCGGGGGATATCAGGGGGTTCTTGGGAAAAGTTCAACTTAACAAGAAGCCATAAGAGTGCCACATTAATGGTCAAAGAGTCCAAAGTGATGTTTTATTAAATAATTAGTGGCAAGAAAGCCAACACGTTTCGGGGGCTCGGACAGCAGGGCTTGTGTATTGTGTGATCTCAATTATAGCTGAATGTAACTGAATTGCAATAGTAGTTGTATAAATGTACAATAAAAAAGAATGAAGGATCATGTAGAATAAAATAATTAATAGTCGCCTCACTGACAAAACAACTAATGTACACAATAATTCTGCAGTTAATATGATTATTATATAATTAAAATAAATCACCATGCACCATATTTATGGATGCTTGCTCATCTTTAAGCAGCTTTCTAGATAGAACTAAGCAAATAATACAAATCATACATTCATTGCTATTTTTGATATCTCAAAGTAAATGAGAATAGAAGGGTGGATCTTCTCCAGTGTATTGACCAGATCTTTGGCCAAGTAATGTACATCCGGAGGATATTAGCGGCCCAGAAAGCAGGAGACGGCTATTCAGAGGTCTGTGTTATGTCCAGTAAGCAGTACTGAGAATGTCACATTAGCTGTAAAATCTCAGTCCATACCGAGCAGTATGGCTTCCCTAGAGAAGATCCACAAGGACATCCTCTAAGTGGAGCGCAGATGTTCCAACCCTCATTACTAAGCCACCTGGATTTCCTTCCCTGCTCCATGTCCTTGGAACACTCTGCTATATGACTTAACATTTTATTTTACACGTCCCAAGGCTTTTGCACTTAAAGGGAAAATATAGCCAATTTATAGATTCAGTGTGTCTTTCTGCATGTTTTATTAAAGTATTTGTATAGCCAAAACCTTTTATGTAGTTCTGGATAAAGTAGGGAAGAGATATATCCCCTGTTATTTTTTTCTTGTTGTTTGTGCATTGGCTAGATATATTAAAGGTGTTACAAAGTCCTAGCAGATTTTATCCTATTATAACATCAGCATTGCAATAGTAATACATACTACAGTTTTTGATAATGCAATCAAAGCTTACTCGAAAAAAACCTTTTTTGTAGTGAGTCCTGCCTTTTATCTGCCCATCACTTCCAACAACTTCCTGGATTCACAGTGTGCTTTGCATCTTTTCCCCTGCTGTTTGATGTGATGCAATCTTCATTTCTCGAGACTACATATCCCATTATGTAATGCATGCAGTAAGCAATGATGATGTTACATTGTTAAGACATTGAGTTGTAGCTCAGAACGCAGGCACTATCCTATGGGCATCTTCAATAAGTAAATTTGCAAACGTCTAGATGGATATGGTTATTAGGAGTGGGATATAACTTATGGAAATTGAATATAGAAATACACATTTATTTGTAGTTTTTGACCTTAGGTATCCTTTAATCCTCTATATCTGTTCTAGTTTTTTTTTTTCTCATTCAGTCTTGTTTTTTCTCATTCTTGAGAAAACCCAATCAATTTACCCATACCGCCTAAACAGCATGGATGGAGGAATCTCTCCTTCCGGTGCTCGCCGCTGTCAGACTACCCAAACCGTCTATCTCCCACCTTGACTGCCTTTAGGGGTTCCCTAAAGACTCATCTCTTCAGGGAAGCCTATCCCACCTCAACACTTGCCTCTCCCTTTTAGATTGTAAGCCCTCACGGGCAGGGCCCTCCGTTCCATCTTGCCTTGAATTGTATTGTGATTGTAATGTCTTCCTTATATTGTAAAGTGCTGCGCAAACTGTTGGCGCTATATAAATCCTGTATAATAATAATAACAATACTATTCGGCCAACAATTTCTCATCCAGGTTCTTCGTACTTCCAAGCAAAGTTTTCCGAGCTGGTTCTTGCTGGCATGGCAAACATCAGTTAGAATTTTGGGCAAAAGGCCAGCTTTGCTTTGTAGAGATTTTTTCTCACCTCATGTTTCATCTTTGAGACAGGAAGTGAAGGGAGATCCCCCAATTGAAGACAGACAACAACAAAAACTTTTGAGAGCCAAACCAGTCCCCCTTCATCAGGGCTTAAGGTAAATCAAAATGTCATGTATCTGATGTGAGCCTGAGATGCTTCCCTTGCCGCACAGGTCTAAGCACCCCTGAGAGTGAGACAGAGGGTGGATGAACTGCATGAGGCACGGGCGCCCATAGGTAGAAATGCTGGAGCAGGACACCAGGCAAGTAGTCAGCCAGATTAATGCAGGATATCAGCTGAGTAGACGAATGAGAATCAGGGCCAACCCAGGTCAGTAACTAGTGAGCGGTGAGGTGCAGAATCAGAAGGCAGAAGCTGGGTCACAACAAGCCGAGATCAAGCCATGCAGGGAAAAGTTGTACCAAGTCAGCAGACAAGAGGCAGAGCAGTAGAACAAGCCAAGGTCAAGGGGAGGTGGAGAGCAGCAGAGTCAGAGGATCAAGTCGGGTCAGATACAGGAGCAATCAGGAATCTGGAACCAACGCTGGACACTATCTGAAGAACTCTCCGCACTGGGTGCATGTAGAGTGCAAGTTTAAATAGGCCTTATGGCACCATGATCAGACGTGAGTGTGTGCCCAACAATCTGCGTGCGCAGCGTTGTGCGCGTACACGTATGTTTGTTATGTGTTCCCATACATGCAGCATATCTAACAATAATGTAAAAATATATTACTTTTTACATATCTATATATAGCCAAACTTTGCATGCATCTCTCTCAATTTCAGTAACAGCAAACTCTTACTGCCCTCATTGAAATATATAGGACAGGCTGAGCTCTCCCTCATAAAAGGAGAATTAAACCTTGGGGTTCTTTTGCAAATATCTACTGCTAGCAAGCAGTAAATATATGCAAAAAAAAAAAAAAGTTACGAAAAAGGTTAACACTTACCTGTGTCTTCACTGCTCACTCCCGTCCGAAGTTCTGAAGATTCTCGGGCAGCCGCGAAGGATTATAGGGTGGGCGTATGCACAGTAGAGATCTTCGGCCGGGAGAAGAGGAGAGACACAGGGTAAGTCAATGCAGGCAGCCTGGCAGCATGCACGCGCACAGTCAACATGGGACACAGAAGACACAGCAGTCTGCTCTGGATCAAAGACCGACACCAATGCTGGAGGGACTCCTGAAAAACGACTGGAAGATGATCGGATCAAGAGGCATCATTTAAGGTATGTCCTAAAAGTAGCAAGGGGGGGATTTTAGACTTTAAGGTAACTTTAACATACAATGTCTTCAGGGCTTTGTTAGGACAGACAGCCCTGGCTCAAGTGATAATGAAATCTGCCAGCACAGTACAGCCAAGGTTAATTATTGACACAAAATTTCCCCCAACCGCCCAAGACAGTGAAAACTATGCAGGATTTATTTCAGTCCTGGAAATAGCAGCAAGAGCATCTATAAAAAGGTAAGCTGTGACTTCTTTATTTTCATATTTTCAAGTTACGCTATGTGAATGGGAACATGTAACAAATGTAAAGTAGGTATTATTTCAATGTGGCTGAAAAAGTGGAAATACACTTTAAAAATCACCAAAAACCTTTCTAATATAGCATCTTCCTGTTGACTCAAATGCATTCAAACTAAATAGCCACATTTCGCCCAAATCTTCTTTTTACCAAAATATTTGGAAAATGAAAACTCTCATTTGGCTGATCCCTAGCTATAAGGCAGCGGGGTTAAACAGGTTCAGATTATGGTCATGGACATCTTTAAGAGAAGTGAGTCATAAACTGGATCTAGTCCAATTGTGATTACATAATGTACCCCGGCCTGTATTGAGTTCTCTGTTGATGTTTATAATGAGGGCTGGTTTCTGACAGCTCCACCTCATCACAATATTATGGTAAGACACCTACTGGTTTTAGTAAATAAGTATAACATAACATTAGATATAGGTATATGTTTCTTAAGCAGAACCTCAAACAAAAATAACAAGATAAAAAATGAATAGCTTATTAAAAGATAATCTAACAAAACCAGCTTTTGCTTCAATATTTACCTTTATAATCCAATTATTTCCCACGCAGTACTTTTTCTGCCACTATATGTTCTCATTCTGACGGCTGGTATCATTCAGTTCACTTCCCCATGGCTCATATCACCCTTGACCTGCCCCCAGCCTGTGACTGTACAGTGAAAGAAGAAGCAGCACAGTGATGTCTTCTTTTCTCTGTCACTCTGCTTTCTCTTCCTATTGGCACCCTTTATTCTGCACATGAAAGGATTGGCTCCCTGTGCTGCTTCTTCCTCTCCCATCCCTAGCTCCGCTGTACAGGGACTACAAGGCTGCTATCAGGTCATATTCAGGTACTTACACTGCTTGCATTTAAAAAAATAATAATTTTGCGATGTATTAATAATTACAGAGCTGCATGGATCTGTGTCTTTTTTATATTTAGCTTCTTACAAACTCCGTAATATCGGATGTTCTGGCTCTTCCAAGATTAAAGGGTTGTAACGATGTGCAAGAGGGGGCTGATCACTCCTCACCTCGGCCTCCCAAGTGATGTCAGGGATGTCATCACAGCCATGCTCTCTCTATTCATCGGCCTTTGTCCTGCTAGGCTGACATTGATGTAAAGGAAAGATCCACATTGTCTGTTGGTGCTTTGTGTTATCTCATTTCATGGCTTTGTCTACTCTGTATAATCCTGAGCGGGTTCAACAAATCTGTGGACTTTCTGAAGATTTACTGGGTGAGGAAGGAAAAAAAAGAGAGTTTGGTTTTTCTGCACTGAAGTTATGAACGCAGATTTTAGGCCCCATTCACAGTTGCGAATAGGGCTGTTCACATGCCATCTGCTGCAGGGGGGTAATGACAGTTGCCACCACCTGAAGCTATTTATAGGCCATTGGCATGTAATCACGCATACTGTGATTACCTGCGATCTTTTACACCTGGATGCAGAGAGTCTGTGTCCAGGTGAGGCTCTCCGCAGGTAATTGCAAGTGCAATAACTTGCAAGAAACCTGAGAACCGTGGCGGGCAGTGCCAACTGTCATTGAATTGTGCAGCACCTACCGGCCACAGCAGATCCCATGAGTCTCATGGAGGAATTCCTGATAGTGACAACAGTGTCTTTGCCTCTACAATGTGTCCGCACGGACGCTTGTAGTTTCATGTGGCATGGTGACAAAGCAAGAGTATGACGGGTTGACAGTTATCTCCTTATAGCATACTATAGGGACTCTAGTGACATTCGTGGCAAGATCACCAAGTATTATTTTAATGGATGCTGCAGTTTAAAAAAAAAAACTTGTAACATGTTAAAGCTTGTTATAGATTTTAGCGATTGGTTTTAGATTTACTTACATGTAACCCTGAACAGAATGAGTATTCATAAGCAGCAATGAGAGTGTGGCCGCCCCATATACTGGCTGAGCTCCAAACCTTTTCTCCTTTTATATTAATGATTTCTGAGTAAAAGGTGTAAATATAATATTCAGATAAATACTAAATGCATAAGATCAAATACAAACAGGTATTTCTGGGATTCAGATTGCTTCCCGATGTCCGACCAACTTCTTATATCTCTGAGCCCCCCCAATCTTTACACAAATTAAGTTGGTTAAATAATAAAATGAAATTCTGCACATTCCTTCCCTGTCCATAATGTAACTCCATTACTTGTGATACTAAAGAATGCTCCCAATGAGTACACGGATCTGTGGAACAAAAGGTGGCCAGCGAGGCTGTTCTTCCAATTTAGCAAATGGCATCTGTAATTGGCTCTTTCCGCCCGGCCCGCGCACCTGCTGCAGATGGAAGACATTAAATGCCGAAGACTTTTCCTCTATAAATCCTTGACAGGGGCTCGGTAGGATCCAAACTTTAACCCCTTCACTGCCTGAACACCTCCCATAGGAAACCTGCGCTGAGATAAACACAGGCTGCCATTGCTAAAATGCTTCTGGAAATGCTTGTGGCCTGGGTGTCTCTGGCTTTCATGGTCTCTCAATCACCAACCTGGAACAAGCATGCAGCCAGGGAAGTCAGATCTCCTGATCTGCATACCAGTTCCAGGTCAATCACTTAAAGCATTGAGGCCTATGAATCAGCATAACTGAAAACTGACCTCAGCTAGGCAGTAAGTGTTTTGAGAAGGAAAGCTCTCTCAAAGCCAGTGCGTTGCTCTCAGGGCAGGTTTGCTTTACCGGTCAAAGGGAACTTTTATATATGGTGAAATAAAAAAGTAATACAATATACAGTTAGGGTGGTAGAGTGGTTTAAACCATATTATCTTAGCTAACGTACATGCGTACAGCACATTCAAAATTCCATTACGAGTGATGCATGCTGGGATTGCATATAGTGCACGCATAGATGCATATACGCTCGTATATACGCGCATAGACACTCGTATATACGCGCACAGACGCGTGTATATACGCAATATACAATTTTGCTTGCATTTTGTGTGAATGAGGCCTAAAAGTGAACACGTACTTTTCTTGCTGCCAGCACTATTGAATGCTACTTCACTGTTGAGAAAGCCCTCCACTTTAGTGTCTTCTGAAACTGACACTTCTGCATGTGTCTAATCAGTAAGACAGCAACACAAAAAGGCATTCACTTTATTCTTTTACTGTGTGAGCTTTTTGCAGGAACTTTATATAAGTAACAGATGACAAAGTAGGAGCTTTTTATCTTTCAGACTGTTTGATGATTATGCTGATGTCCTAATCCGAATATCATCCTTTGTTACAAGTTTTCATACTACATATTAAGTTACATTTTAGATGGTTTGTAATAACCTCAACACTTTTGCTAATCCTAGTAGTAAAAAAAAAGAAGAGAGAGATATAGAAGAGAAAGACAAACAGAGCAAGTGAGACAAAGAGAAGGGCGATCAGTGTGTGTGTAACTTCCAGGGTTCACATCTGGATACAAATTGCATTTAAACAGTTCCACATTCCATAAAATCTCTCTTCACAGAAAGTTCCTAAGCGCGAAACCAGCCCAGTTTTAATTAACCATAGAGAGTGCTGAGATCCAGCCTCGTTTTTAATCTCCGCAGGAATATACTTCTAGATCCAAAATTCGCATCAACAGTTTAAAAATAGACATTTTCCATAAACAGGGAGATTAAAGATGAATATTTTTCTTCTTTTTTTTTCAATAAAAACATTTAAGCCATCAAAATCTGTTCAACATGCTTAGAACATTAACTGCCTAATTGTTTAATCATTACAGATAATGTCTTCCAAATGGACCGTCCTTGGGTGGTGTTTTGAGAGATGACTTGAATA
Source organism: Nanorana parkeri (assembly GCF_000935625.1). Classification (NCBI taxonomy): domain Eukaryota; kingdom Metazoa; phylum Chordata; class Amphibia; order Anura; family Dicroglossidae; genus Nanorana; species Nanorana parkeri. The sequence continues at coordinate 4,314,716 of NW_017306277.1, forward strand.
GATCTTAAGAAAGTTCAAGAGTTGTAAAAGGATCAGTCCACCCAAATGTCATCTTTTAGTCTTTGGTGGATGCCGGGGAATGAAACCACCTTATCTCCCGGGAACTCTATTGGTGAGATCTATGCACATCTGCTGTGCTCATTATGAGGCTCTCCTTCTCTCCATGCTGGAATATTTGTTTTATTTTATATTATGGAGAATGTATAAGGTGTAGCGAGGACATGCAAAGACGGGCCAGAGCACCAACAACTCTCAGGAAGATAGAAACAAAGAGTTGGGGATACCTTCAAAACATGCATTGCATTGAAACCTCTTCATGCACGTTGTACAATAATGCAGCATATACGCTATGTGGTTTGTGTCCTTTCATTTTTATGGCACCTGAATACCTAATACAGACACCTAATATATTCATCTGATGATCAGCTCTGTAAAATAATAAGTAAAAAATGTTAAATGCTTTGGAGGACTACATAATTCAGGGCCTATTCACACCATAGCGCTGCGCTAAATATATGGGATCCATGCATTTAACACATGCTATCGCATGGCATAAGGTTCCACTCTAGGTGTGCTGATATGTTACTTTGTCATTCATTCTCAATGGCACCCCCATGGATCTCCCAGTGGGCATTGCAGCGCAGGAGTACTATGGTGTAAATGGGCCCTCATGCCGAACTAGCAGAAAATGGATGAAATATACAAAAGGGAGCTCTTTTCCTGCCAAATGATTTTATTATTTCTATTGTTATTATTATTATTATTATTATTATTATTATTATTATACAGGAAGAGATGAGTCTTAAGGGATGGCTTAAAGGCAGTCAGAGTGGGAGATAGACAGGTTAGGGTTTAAGAGTTCCAGAGGATGGGAGAGACTCTAGAGAAGTTCTGGAGGCGAGCATGGGAGGAGTTGACGAGGGAGCTGGAAAGCAGAAGGTCTTTGAAAGAGCGGCGGGGACGGTTAGGGTGATACTTTGAGACAAGGTTTGAGATATAGCCGGGGGCAGAGTTGTGGATGGCTTTGTAAGTGGTTGTTAATATTTAGAATTTTACCCTTTGGGCTATTGGAAGCCAGTGCAGGGATCGGCAGAGGGGGTTGCAGACACTGAGCGGTTAGTAAGGTGAATGAGTCTAGCAGCTGCATTCATGATAGACTGAAGTGGGGAGGAGCCTGTGTAGAGGTAAGCCAATGAGGAGGGAATTGCAATAGTCAAGATGAGATATAACAAGGGAGTGGATGAGTAATTTTGTGGTTTCATTAGTGAGGAAGGGGCGTATTGTGGAGATGTTAAGAAGGTGAAGGCAGCAGGATTTGGCTAGGGATTGGATGTGGGGAAGAAAGGTGAGGTCCGAGTCAAGGATGACACCTAGCACCTTGGCATCAGGGGAGGGATGGATAGTTGTGTTATCGATTTGAATGTTTATCCATCTAGTCCCAAGATATGCACATCTCTGCCATACAACACAGCCCTGTCTAGCAGGGCAATGGACCTGAGTTTTCTCTGCTGCAGTTTAATAACACTAACCGGTCTTGTCCCTCCCCCAGCCTGTGGCTGTACAGTGAAAGGAAACTGATGAGCTCATCTCTTTGTCACTTTGCTCTTTCCTCCTATTCACACTTTCCTTGTCAACATTTTGCATGCAGTACACCTAACTGACTCCCAGTCCTGCCCCTTCCTCTTCCTTTACTAGCCTGAGCTCTGCAGTACTGGGACAGCAATGAGCTGCTTGCATTTAATGATGTATTTTTGAGTACATAGCTGCATTAATTTGCATTTTTCTGCTTTAACATGGATTGGCCTTTTCAAAACTTTGTGCATCAACATGCTAACAGGCTTCAATGCATGAAAAAACACATGCACACGTGTGGATGGGGCCTTGAAGACAGCTTATCACCCTGATCATTCAGGGCAAAGTAAAAGGATATTTTTATAGCCAACCGCAACCTCATTTTTGCACTCCCTTGCCGCACTTTGCTCCGTCTACAAAATAACAAGTTTTGGCTGACATAACCCCTACTGTCATGCTATACTGTTTAAGCCTAGAGATTGCCTAGTACATCATGGGAGGAGGTTGCATGCTTGCCATTACTGGCATTTAGTAGCAGCTGCAACAGTAAAGTAAAAAGAGGTGGGGGAGAGCTGTGAGGGGGAGTATAACTGGGTTATGGGTGGTTTTTAATGGGGCCTAAATTGACAAAGTGACATCAAGGCTGACTCTGCTCACCAGGATCTACCTATATTAAAAAAAAAAGGTCACATTCTCATGGACTGGCCCTTTAAAAGCTAATGCAACCTTTATTACCACGTTCCATGTTATACTTCGACGACATAACATGGAACATGGTACCATTCCATATCCCTTCACCCTCACACTGCTCTCCACGTCACTTACCTGAATCTTGGAGTTTTCCCTGAAGGCTTCTGTGTTTTTTTTTGGGTTCAGCATGGCTGTGCAGGTTTTTTGCAGCATCTGTGAATGAAAAAACTATAAAAGCCAACATTTCCCAGCACACTTAACAGCCGACCTGCAAAAAAAACAATGACACTTTTTAACTATTAGTGTTAAAAACAGAGGTTTTAGTTGCACAATTTTTGCAAAATATGTGGAAGCCACACTACCTCATCAAGGCCCCTCTGTGTAGTGCGGTGCTAACTCAACGAGAGGCTCCATCTTGGAGCATATATAGCAAGGATGAATTGGGTGCAGGTTCGCCAGAAGGTAGCCCATGAGTACTTAAAGGCTGGCATGTCCCTGTGCCTGTAATTTAATGATAACTTCCTCCAGCTCCCTAACCAAAGGTTTGTATCCAGGGCTGGAGGAACTGCAGCTGATTAAGAGGGTGGCACATGGGCCTGGGCTCCTCCGAACATGGAAGTGCCATGTGCCACCCTCTTAATCAGCTGCAGGCTGGGGCATTCCTTGCACGGCAGCTGCTCTATAACAAAGGGGTAGGATGCATGTGCTGACATCATTGGCCTTAAAGTGACATTAAAGTCAAATATTGTTTTCCCTCCCCCCAATGTTAATATTAGCACTTACTTTAAATTAGGTTTCTTAATCCGATCTTCTCCTTCTTTCCTGATGTTTTCATCTGTCCCTCCAGCGGGTCCCTCTGCTTGCTGGCACTTCTGATCCAGCGGTGTCTGCATGCGGGTGCACAGGTCCATAGACTTACCTTGCGTCTCTGCTCGTCTCCCGGGCGAAAAGCCGAACTGCGCATGCACCTGCCTCAAGATGCTTTGCGGCCGCCCGAGTAGTTTCGGAGCCCTCGGCAAAAACGGGGTAAGTTTAAACCGCTGTTAAAACATTTTGGTTTTTTTTAAAAACATTTTCCCCATACCTACTGCTTGCTAGCAGTAGATATAGGCAAAAGAAAAAGGAGGGTTTAGAAACCCTTTAAATGGCCACAAAGTCATATTAAGTCAATGTAATTCGCCAAATAAAGTGATGTGGCCAGAGAAGGTTAATGACTTTACTGCACCCCACCTCTTTGCGCCCCTGACCACAGATGATTGGGTCACAGCAGAAGGAGCTTCCTTTTGTGCATGGAGAATCTAATTTCATTTAGCTCAGGTTCAGATCGGGTTCAGACTTATCCCTAAATCTGAACATTGCTTCCGCGATCCATTGCCAACAGTAACAATTAATAAATGCACATCAAATGCACAAATAGCAGAATATGCTTTTGGGTGCAAATGAAAGATAATTTGAAGGGTACTGGAATAGTTTTGCAGCCAAAGCTATAGAATATAATCACTTTTTGATACTCATTGCTGCTTTTTCACTGCCTATACACTGCTCAATTCTTGTAAGTCTCTGATCTTAGTTTAGAAACTGAGCACAATGCATTTCTAGGTGTTTTTTTTTCTTCTTTTCATAACTTCACTTATCATTAATCACACTTTTCTGAGCTTGCCGGATCCACACCTGCAGGACTGGAGGGCTTGTGAAGGAGTTATGCAACGTGCAGAATTTTGACAGCAAGCCTACAATACGCACGTGTGTTTCTTCCCCTCCTTCGTACAACATTGTAGAGGCCCCTCACAAGGGCGTCAGCCCTGCAAAAGGAGTATTTGCAAAACAAAGCTGCTTTATTTTTTGATGGTGGAATTTTGGAAATGCAAGGTGGAAAGGCTGTGTTTGTTGTCCTTTGTTCGCCGTCTTTTGTGTTTGATTGTTGTTTTTCTATGCAGTGAATTTGAAGCGCCCTACTTGTGCAGTGTTCAATGTTGTGTAAGAATGGCGTGGATTTTTTTAATTTGGTTTGCTATTGGGGATAAAAAACACCTGGGTAGTTTCACATTATGGGCTACATTGGCAATTACATCTGTTAGCTACTGAGAGTGAACCTAAACTCAATAAGTGAAGATCTGCTATATTATAGAGAACATCTAGAAGTGTTAAAGGCATATTCCACTTTTTGCAAAACACGAATAAATCCTCCTATATTGCAAAAAGAAAAGAAATATGTGTATTCAATGTTTTCTTTGCATTGGATACTACAAGCAACCACGACCAGGGGTTGCAATGCAACTTGCAGACTGTTCCACAAGCTCCAGGTCATACTGATGTACAAACTCAATTTATTAAAGTTAAGCATGCCACCATTCCCATAATGCAATGTTCGGCCCAAACATTAGTACCTGGGAAATATACCTGCTCTAAGTCTTACAAAGACAGACTGTTGGGAGACATTCTATGGACTAGGCGGGAGCTCCTTTGGAAGGATAGTGGTGATATAATTCACGGGAATTGGGGCACACAAGTGTCTTGAAGTGACAATCTAAGTCCTCCTCCCTCTGTGAACAGCAGTAGAGTATGTGCAGCAAAACCTCCAGCAAAGTCTTTAGGCTTCTGAAACAAAGGAGCCGCTCAGGTTTATAAAAATTAGGGTACCAGGTCCAGGATTAGACAAGAGTTCCTCAAGAAAGATGGCAGTGACATAATAGGTTTTCTGAGACCTTTGAGTACCTTCTTTCCTATACAAATGTTAGCTTACATTTTGATGTAACTACAAGTACACTTTGAATCAGACCTAAATCCAAAGTCCATATCTACTTAGGGTGGCTGGTTAAGAATGGGCCTGAGTGTCATGCCTGAGTATTACCACATGGGAAGTGTGCTTGTTCTAAATCTTATTAAACTGTAATCACTGGCATTCTGGTGAGTAGGTGGGAGCTCATCCAGAAGGATGGTGGTAACATAATAGGTATTTTGGGACCTTCTCTCCTTTTCAAGTGGTATCTTACATTTTATGTAACTACCGGTTCACTTTGAATCAGACCTAAACTAAGAGTACACATTTACTTAGGGAGGCTCTTTAAGAATGGTTCAGAGAGGATTACCACCTGGCAAGTGTACCTGTTCTAAGTTTAAAAAAAACAAAACGAATCTCTGGTGGAATTCTGAGGACTAGGTGGAGGTTGCTCTGGAAGGATGATGGTAACATAATAGGTATTCTGGGACCTTGAGTACCTTCTCTCCTTTACAAGGGTTGGCTTAAAAGTTTTTGTATCTACAGGTACACTTTGAAGCAGACCTAAATCCTAGGTCCACCTCTACTTGGGGATGGGTCGGAGTGTATAAACTAACCTATCAGTCATCCTATAGTGCTCCAATTCCAGGTCATGCCATGTGAACATTAGGTCACATGACACGCAACAACTCCTCATTCTGAATGCCACCTTCAGCAACTATTCACCTGCTGAGCCTCCCAGTGCCCTGTAGCTTCGGGTCACATAACCTCAAGCAAGAATGCCACATCTCACGGTATTATAGCTGAAGGGTATGTTTGCAACCTATCAACCCATCTCCCTAGTGCCTTTTATGTCTGCTTTATTGACCGCATGAGATTATAAAATACACAATATGGTTGTTTTCTCTGCCAAAACTTCTCGGTCATCAGTCCCATCCTTTTTCTCCTTTCTCGCATAGCCCTCGGTGTTTAGATAGTTCTGTCATACTGGTATGTTTTGCTTTTTCACCCACACCTTCCAGGTGAAACCATTTCAGCGTGTTACTAAGAAATGACAAACTGAATTGTTCTCAATGACTGACAGGAATTCCTCTTCTGCTGACTCTGCTATGCTGGTAGTGGGTTGTCACTTTCTTGCTGTTCAGAAGAAGCCCGTATTTTACTTTACTCCATCCGTCCAGCACCTAAAATTACCCCTGAGGCCATTAGAGAAATTCAAGTATATCTGTGGGAAGAAAGTTATCAAGATACATCTTTGTGTTGAGAATAATTTTGTTTGTATCTGTTTGAAACTTAGGGATCTCTATAAAGTTTGTTGAATTATAGTGGACTTAGCAGCAGATATATTTTGTCTTTTGCTGTATGCTGTTGCTGTATATTGTGGCATGGGATTCATTTGTTCATGCATTCATGTAAAGTCATTCACATTTCACACCACATACGTTGAGCTGCGCTGATCGACATGAATCAATTCCCCATGATCCCTGTGTGAGTTGTAAAGTAGTCACCGCTCCAAGCTCACTCATGTGTTGGACTAAAATCTCATGTTTAGTTTACTAATTTGTAGTGAGATTGTAGTCCATCACAGGAGTGAGCTTGGAACAATGGCTACTTTACAACACACACAGGGCCCATGGAGAACAAAAGCAGCCACCTTCCAGAAGGAAGGACAGTGTCAGCACCAATTCAGAGATGATTTAAGGTATTACCTTACCTCACTCATACTTTATTATAAAAAATAATAATATGAAAATTCCCTCCTCATAATAAAAAATGACTGTTTGGGTGTTGCAGCTCTGTGTTGGTCACCTCCCCAGATGGCCTCAACCAAAGAGGCCATGATTGTGTGTTCCATATTTCATCTGCCATAAAGTGAGTAGCTTTTCTTGAGATTACTGTATGTACAAGATGTGTAAATACATATAAATATTAATATATAAGCTTAAACATACACTGTATGGTAATTGTTTAGATTCACCTGTGATTCCTGATAAAGCATGGTAGCGAAAAGCATTGAACCGCAATTAATCAAGATAACTAACCAAGGAAACCAATAGAATCAAGGAACTTATGTATCCAATCAAGTACAGAACAGAGACGTATTGAGATATGTATTTATTATTGAAAAGCATATGAAGTTGATCTGTGGTTTTAAAGTGAATTTTGTTTTTCATGATTATTGTTTAATAAATGCTGTATTTTTATGGGAAGGAAGTAATTACGTTTTTAATGGATACCTCTAAAAGCCCCTGTAATACCTATTGGTTTACTTTGATATAGTAGTTCTTGTGGGGTGTGGTACCAATATAGAATAGTGTCTGATTATCCAACAATACTAAGCATCCTAGTTAAGGTAGTTGAATGCATTAACTCCTGAGTTTAGTGTCACTTTAAAGTAACATTAAAGGATATTTGCCCCCCCCCCCCCCCCCTCATCATAATCCGATCTTCCTCTTCTTTCCTGATGTTTTCATCTGTCCCTCCAGCTGTGCAGCGGCTCTCCGATCCAGCGCTGACTCCTCTCCAAAGGTTTGTATCCAGGGCTGGAGGAACACCTTTCAGGACCCTGAGTAAAAATTAGCTCAGGTTCACACCGAACCCAGTCTGGGCCTGGGCTCCTCCGAACATGGAAGTGCCATGTGCCACCCTCTTAATCAGCTGCAGGCTGGGGCATTCCTTGCACGGCAGCTGCTCTATAACAAAGGGGTAGGATGCATGTGCTGACATCATTGGCCTTAAAGTGACATTAAAGTAAAAAATTGTTTTGCCTCCCCCCAATGTTAATGTTAGCACTTACTTTAAATGAGGTTTCTTAATCCGATCTTCTCCTTCTTTCCTGATGTTTTCATCTGTCCCTCCAGCGGTGACTCCTCTCTGCTTGCAGGCACTTCCGATCCAGCGGTGTCTGCATGCGGGTGCACGCGTCCATACACTTTCCTTGCGTCTCTGCTCGTCTCAGGGCCGAGAATCCAAACTGCGCATGCGCCCGCCCCAAGATGCTTTGCGGCTGCCGGAGCAGTTTCGTTTTCTCGGACGAGAGCGCGCAGGCAAAACAAGGTTAGTGTAAACCACTGTTAAATCGTTTTGTTTTTTTTAAAAAACTTTTTGCCTATATCTACTGCTTGATAGCAGTAGATATAGGCAAAAAAACGGAGGCTTTAGAACCCCTTTAAGGCTGGATAAAAACTAACGTCTCCTAAAGGTATGGGCGGCTGGGTCTGGGCTGACAGAAGGCATTGGAAAAGGTCTACAGATACAAAAACATTCCCAATATGACCCCAAAAACATCCTTCTTCATGTTTTGCACATAAAACCCTCTAAACCCAAAAACACATAACTTATTTCCTATGGAAAGCCAAGAGCAAACCAGTGAACTCCTTCAATAAACATGCACAGGAAGCAACCGTGTGTTCTTACGCAGAGTGTAATCACGCGGACACCGATAGTGCAGAATGACTTGGAAATAACATTGTAGATAATGTATCAGTTACTTTTAGATCTTTCTGTGTGCCACAGTGATGTCAGTGGTTCCAATGATAAGCTGAGCTCTGTGTGTATCAGCCCAAACAGATGTCTCCTGTGCTTCACACTTTGTAGGTTTGATGTAAATCGCTTACGTATGGGATTGTGTTTTGTGTTCACAAGGGTCAGTTCAGTCTTTTTGGTTGATGACAAATGCAGTTTTGACATTCTTTTTTAGACTTTTTTTGTATATAGAGGGACGGGGTACCTCCTGTATTACAATGTATAGAAAATGCATGTATTGTGAATTTTCAGGCCATTCCGTTCATCAATATGCTGCTGATAGGACACACATAAGGATACAAATACAGAGAAGGTCATGGTGTTATTGGATCTATAAAAGAGCTTATTCTGAAATGTCTCATTTGTCCAACTGTACCAAAAATGCACCAAAAAAAAGCATGGACAGAGCTTTAAAGCTGAACTCTAGACAGATATCAGACACAAATTATTGCATCTCTGTATTCATTAATACATCATTACATTTTTTTTTTTTAAATGCAAGCAGTACCTGAATTATACTCAGTATCCGTCTCTTGCCGTCTACTGTACAGACTGTAAAGCATGGCCATTTTGGTGGTCCGCACAGAGCCGGCGCTAGGTGCACATTTATTTAGTTTATATACATAGGTTTCTATTGCTGTCTTTATTAAAATGCTGGCTGTCTGGCCTCCTTGGAATCCCACACAAAGAGATGATAGACAGACAGACAGACAGACAGATACAGAGGCGTAACTAGAAACCTCAGGGTCACGGCGCAAGAAACTATGAAGGGCCCCCCACTACACTCCCCATAAAAAATGTCGGCACCTTGGCAGTTACCGGGGTAGTGCATGTGTAGCCCCAGGAGGCAGGGCCCCCAGTTGAAATCATGGGACCCCATACAGGTTGGGCTGTGCGGATTAATTATTATTATTAATAATTTTTATTTATTTTATTTATTACTTTTTATCACGTTTTTATTTTATAATTTTTTTACTTTTTATCAATTTTTTAAAAAATCTTGATTTTGTATTTATTTTATTCTTTTTTACTTTTTTCCACTGAACTCTATTGCTATCACACAGGGGCTAAGCAGGGCTTTTATTTATTTAAATTTTTTGTTTACTATGTTTTTATTTTATTATTTATTTCCTTTTTATCAATTTATATAAAAAAAATTCGATTTTGTTTTTATTTTATTATTTGTTTTACTTTTTTTCACCTAACTCTATTGCTTTCACACAGGGGCTAAGCAGGGCTTTTATTTATTTATTTATTCTTTTAACTATGTTTTTATTTTATTATTTATTTCCTTTTTATCAATTTATATAAAAAAAATTCGATTTTGTTTTTATTTTATTATTTGTTTTACACTGGGATAAATTAGAACGGAGACTGCGAGCCCGGCCTTCTCGTCCAACATCAGCAGCTGACCTCACAAATGTGCTTCTGGAAGAATGGTCAAACATTCCCATAGACACACTCCATTAAAGTTCACTTTTGGTAATATAGTGTATAAGAGGGCTTTTTTCCAGCCAAAGGAATTGTATTTCTGTCTATCCAGTCCTGAGATTTAAAGGGCTCTGCCAGGCAGCACAGACAGGTTGGTGGCCTTATCTTTCTCTGCTGTAGTTAAAGGCCAACTCTGAGCTAATTCTATTCTAAATGTTCCCCTTGAGGTTTAAAATAAGTACAACTCTGTCTGCAATACTCAAGCTAAATCTGGAGCTGCCCCCATCATGCAGTACTTCATGCATACTTCCTCACCTAGAGTCACTCAACTCAGAAGACTGAGGGAAGACTGCTTTGTGTCATGGCCCAGACACAGAGACATGCACTCACAGTGTATCGACCATGTCATCACATCAGTGCTACTTTCTGTATCACCCAGGGCTGCCCACTTTCAGGGGGAGACCAAAGAGAAAGAGTATCCAGCACGTTATGTGACCAACCAGAAGGCTTCAATGCGTTGTGGTCATGGCCAGAGCCGTAGCTAGCTCCTTTTGTGGCAAGAAAAAAAAGTGCCACCCCCACCAACAGACGTGTGACATCATCCAGCACAGTGCAGTGTCATTTGATGTCATGTGCCCCGCCTCCAGGATATTTTTATTATTATTTTTTATTTATTTTTCATTATTTTTTTTTACTGTTGGGGAGGGGGGGGGGGGGCTTCGAGGAGTTATTAGGGGTCTAAACAGACCCCTGATATTTCCCTTTTAAAATAGAAAAATAAATTGACACAGAGTCGACAATCTCTTTTTCTGCAGACTCTGTTCTAATTCAGAAAATATTTACCATCACCAGTTTCTGAATGGGAGAAGTCTCTGTACTGAATGCTACTACCCATTGAGAAACTCATGAATGAACAGGAAGTGATGTAAAACACTTCTTGTTCATTCATAACTGGGACACATAGTACTATGTGTCCCCAGTTATTTACAAACACTGGAGTGATAAGGTGATCGCTCCAGCGTCTGCTCTGCACAGAGGATCGGTACACTGATATGTACCGATCCTCTGCCGCTCGGCCATGCACAGAGGGGCAATGCAGCCTGCACAGCTTCTCTTCTGTTTCCCCTCTGCTCTCCTTGGCAGAGGCAGCGGAGATCCGAGGAGAAGTGAAGTAAGCACTGCAGCCACGGGGGGCGGCGGAGGATGGAGCCACTGTCACAGCAGCATGGCCGAGCTGTGAGGAGAGAGAGAGCCGCCGGCTGCCAGATCCTGGCCGAGTGGCTCTCCCCCTCTTCTCACTGCTCGTCCATGTTGCTGTGACATTTCTCCGTCCTCGGCCCCCCCCCCGCCCCCAATGGCTGCAACGCTTGCTTCACATCTCCTCGGATCCCCGCTGCATACAGATGAGGGAGAGCAGTGGGCATCCAGAGGTGAAACCCCACCTCTCCCTGCTGGCTGAGCCCTGGCTTCGCCCCCCCGCCCTGCGCCCGAGGCGAGAGCCTCAGTCGCCTTGCCCTTGCTACGGCCCTGGTCAGGGCCCCGCTTCTGATCTGTGCCCTCACATTGTATTGACCATGTTATCACATAAGCGCCACTTTCTGTATCATCTACGACTGCCCACTTCCAAAGAGAAAGGCTATCCAGCATGTCACGTGACCAACCAGAAGACTTCAGAAAAAACCCATAGTAGTGGAGGGAGATCAGAAGTGGAGAGGGTCCTCTGGGATGGGAAATATCGAGTTGGCACAACTTGGTCACTTCCCTGTCCCCAGCCTGGGATTGGACAGTGAAGGAGCAGCACCCCATCACTCTGCTCTGTTCTCCTGTCAACATCTTATTTCATACACACTTTTTATTTTTACAAACTAAAGTGATATTAAAGTCAAAAGGTTTTGAAGCTATTTTAAATGCTGATGAAATCACTTACAGTGAAGGACAGGTGGGCAGGACTCAGCAAAAAAAGTCAAGAAAGTCAAGCTTGTAACAACAAAGTGAAGCCGGGATCAGAGGAGCACAGAAGGGAAGATTTTCTGTCTGGCAGAGGCACGTTGTACGTTTTGTTTTCAATCAGAACCTTTACTTTTCGTTGGCAGACGATTTCTTTTTATGTTTGCCTTTTTTAAATTCTAACAGTGGAGCTCTGGAGTTTATTATAATAATACTGTTTACAAAGTCATCATCTTCAGAAATGGGCAAGTGACTTTTTAAAACATTGGCTTGGATGCAGAGACTTAGCACTGCTCATTGTCATTGTTTTTTTTTTTTTACATTTCCAGTTAATTTTGTTTATTTCCATTTATAGCAATGTTCATGTGTACTGTGCTTGGTGTGTTTGCTGTCCTGCCGAGTGAGGTAAGCTCCAGGTCCACGTAGAACAAGACTCAGCCAAGGTAGGGGATTATGGCACGGAGGGTAAATGTTCCTACAGATCATTTCTTTTTTCTTACTTGACACTTTAAAGCAGAACTCCGGTTAAAATTTGATTAACTCATGCAGTCGGGCTTAAAAGGTTTAGTGCTCCGTTTTGCCTAAGGTCAAAAATAAAAAAAGATCCTCCAAGCTGGCTTGCTCTTAAACCGTTCCTGCCAACAACTCTCCCCCCTCCTGTGCAGCGGTCTAAGTTCCCTGGTTCATCATGTTCTACAGGTGAAACTCGAATAATTAGAATATCGTGCAAAGTTAATTTATTTCACTAATGCAACTTAAAAGGTGAAACTAATATATGAGATAGACTCATTACATGCAAAGCAAGAGAATTCAAGCCGTGATTTGTCATAATTGTGATGATTATGGCTTACAGCTCATGAAAACCCCAAGAACCCCAAATCCACAACCTCAAAAAAGTAGATTATTACATGCAATCAATAAAACAAGGATTGTACATAGAACAATATCGGACCTCTGAAAAGTACAAGCATGCATATGTACTCATTACTTGGTTTGGGCCCCTTTTGCAGCACTTACTGCAATTACTTTTGCACGATATTCTAATTATTCGAGTTTCACCTGTATATGCAGTGTATAGGACATGAGGATGCCAAGGAACATACTATCACTGCAAAGGAGTAGGAGAAAGGCAGGAGGGAGAGCTGTCACAGCCGGCTGGCTCGGAGGATCAGGTGAGCATATCTTTGTTATTTTTTACCTTGGGCAAAAACGAGCACTTAACCTTTACAGTGTGGGGGTAGCCCCACTGCAGGAGTTAATACAATTTTTTTAACCAGAGTTGCTCTTTAAGATTCTGGGTGTCTTATGGAGGAAGGCAATTCAATATGCAGGGATGTAACTCATAGGAATCTGATTTCCCCATTTATGAGCCAATAGCGGACAGAGCAATGGAAGACAATTGGTTGATCTGGATGGCCGTGCTCTGCACCTTTCCCTGACCCTCATAATGAGTCGGCTTGCCTTCTGTCGCTGAGCCGTGGGCCCGTTCTAGCTGTTAGGGCTCATACTCCAAATTTTTTCATTTCAGATTCTATAGACCATTCCGTCAGGTCATACTGGTGTCAACTTTCACTCAGCCTTTGAAAGTCGATCTTGAAAGCAGAAGTCTCTAGACCATGAAATTCTATTATAACATCACATTATGGTAAAAGCTACAAGAACCCCTTCTTAGAATAGTGAATACTTAATAAATTACATTATTAACTGAATACCATAATTTTCTATGTAACTACCTGAATATTTCTATAATCTTCGTGTTATAAGCAGGGCCAGATTTACTCTCTCTGCTGGCCCAAGGCCAGGTTCCTCAATGCGCCCCCCTACCTGCCCCCCCGCCCCCCCCATGGAGAATAGCAGACCTGCAGGTGGCATACATCACCAACATCACTTGTAGAAAACAAGCGGCAGCTTCCCCGATGTACATTTAGCTCTGCTTGCCCTAAGTAGGGCTAAATGTAGAAAACAACTACCCACCCGATGCCCGTAACTGCATGTACCGGGCATCGGGAGATAGGAATTCCACACCCCTGCTGCCCCTCTACTGCCTGCTGCCCCAAGGCCGGGCCTTGGTTGGCCTTGTGCGAAATCCGGCCCTGGTTATAAGTGGGTTTTAAAACAGATTGCAAGGAGAATTTCAGAGGTTTGTGAGAGAGGTGGTATTTTCTCCATCATGTGAGGGTATCTCATATGCAAGTCGTCCCTTGACAGTGGTTTCCATTAGACATGTGCGATTCGTTCCGTTCTGAATCAAAATTTGGACAAATTTTCCAAAATTCAGACATTCGGAAACATCCGAATTTCCGAATCACAATGTATCCGAATGTGTCTGAATCTGAATTTCCGTTTCCGAATATCGGATCCTGTCCAAATTTCGTTCAAAAACTAAACTCAATCGGACATGTGACTTTTTTGGCCAATCAGATGTGTTTTTTTCGGTTTAATCCATCTGAATGGGTCTGAATACGAATTTTCGTTATGGCAACATGGGAGCCATTTATACATATATTACTAAAGCTGAGGCTTCTACACCCGAATAGCATTCGGGATCCGAATTTCCGAATTGCATTCGGGAGCTCCTGAATGCCATTCGTGTCTAAGAGCCTAGGCTTTAGTAATATATGTATATGGCTCCCAGACCCGAATGGGATTTGGGATCCGAATTTCCGAATTGCATTGGGGAGCTCCCGAATGCCATTCGGGTCTGGGAGCCTCAGCTTTAGTAATATATGTATATGGCTCCCAGACCCAAATAGCCTTCGGGAGCTCCCCAATGCAATTCGGAAATTTGGATCCCGAATGCCATTCGGGTCTAGGAGATTCAGCTTTAGTATTATTATCTGTATATGGTTTTCTATGGTATTCCAAACAAATATTCGTAAACTCCTCCGAAACAAATGAAAATTCGGATTTCGTCCGAATCAAATCAAGTTTCGGATCCGAATCCCAAAATAACAAAATATCCGAAGCGAACTGAATTTTTCCGCAGTTTATATGTCTAATTTTCATCATGCAAAGGCAGACTTCATTGACAAAAGCAAAATCCAAGCAGTTACAACAGCCATAAATGCATATTTTCCTGTGTGTTTGGTTCTTAGTTCCATCTATGTCTTTTGTGCTATATACAATATGGCCAAAAGTTGATGGACACCTGACCATCACACCGATGAGAGATTGTTAGGCATCCCGTTCAAAAACCATGGACATTACTATAGAGCTGACCCATCCTTTGAGGTTATACCTGGCTACACTCTTTTGGGAAGGCTTTCCACAAGATTGTGCGGAATGTTTGTGGACATTTTGCAATTTGGCCGAAAGAGCATTTTTGAGGTCAGGTGCTGATGTAAGATGAGAAGACCTGGCTCATAATTGGCATTCCAGTGCAACCCAAAGGTGTCCGATAGGGTTGAGGTCAGGGGTCAGTGTAGGCCACTTGAGTTCCTCCACACCAAACTCATGAAACCATGTTTTTATGCAGCTGGCACAGACATGCTGAAACAGAAAAAGACCTTCCCCACAAAGTTGGAAGTGTACAGCTATGAAAAATTTCTTTGTAACATTAACAGCATCCTTCAAGGGAAACACCTTAACTCAATACTTTGGAGGGGTGTTCACATATTTTTAGCCATATACTGTACCTGTAGTAGGTCAATTGCCAGGTGTCTTCAAACTTTTGGGCATATCATGAATATTAAAAGTTTACTTGTTATTTGTAACAAACAAATATTGTATATATAGACGGAGAGGCTTTTTGGATCATGTCATTACATTTTTGGAATAACAAATAGAGAAAAAGATTGAGTGCGGCAATACACTGATTTATTTTGTTACTATATGCAAGGAATTGGGGGCAGATTCCTGCATTGATGGCATTGGCTATAAAAAGGCTGCAATATCTATCTATCTATATACTGTATATGCAGTATATACATACTGTATTTATATTCATTCTTTTTAAACACCCCTATTTTGTGTTTGGGTGTCTCACTTGATAGACACACTTGATAAAACACCAAAAGTTTTGGCAAATAAAACAAGGAAGGACCAGTCGGGACGGTTTGCACCTGTTTATGAGACAGTCTTTTTACATTCATTTTTAGTGCTTTGTCCATTAAAATTTTTCAGGTTGAACATCTTCATCAATTCACTTTTAGTCATTAGACCATTAAAATTTTTCAGGTTGAACATCTTTATAGCCACAGCTGACATACAATATATGAGCAAAGCCCTCCTTCCAAATTCGAATAAAGAAATGATATAAATGTTTTGGGATTAGTTCCGCTCATGAGCAGTTAATTGCTTTCTTTTACAATTGAGAAATTTCTGGAAATGCAGTCCTGAAAATAGAAAGCAGGGTAAGCCTGGGACTTATTATGGAGGTTTGGTGTGAAAGTGGCTGTGTTCCCCTCCTCGGGCTGTACAGACAACGGTTGCACAGTGTGTACCATGCAGTGAAAGTCACACTGAGCTTGAAAAATCACTGTCAACACAGCCATCGGACCTCCCTCGCACAAAGGTGTAAAAAGCCATTAATCATACTGTAGAGCCTGTGATTCTTTCCCTCACTGAAAATGTGTATTTGAAATTGTGATGGAATGCAAACAAACTTCAAAGGGGCATCAGGCTCCCAGAGCTAATGGATGCAGCAGGGGCATTGTTTAAACAGAGGCAGCATCCCCGCTGAGACATAGTTTGCATCTGAAAAACACACATCTCCAGACCCATAAAAAGATTCTTCTGTGGAAAGTGCATCTGCGCTTCACATGGGCTCTCTGGCAAACTGGCAGGGGGACAAGCTCTCGAAAGCGCATGTGCTGGCAGATGGAAATGTAATGGTTAACCTATTATTAATACATTTATTTTATTATTCATATGCAATCAGTGTAAGTACCTGAATGAAAAAGTACTGGATTTCTGGGAGCTCAAAGGGTAATTTTATTTGTACTTGCTGCCTTATTTGAAGAGATATAACCTGGGGAAACATGCTTATGTTGCTGAGGTGTTCTGAATATGAGAGAGAGAGGGAGGGAGAGAGAGGGGGGAGAGAGAGGGGGGGACACGCGTCGGGTGGTGCATCGCACGGGGTACAGAGATGATAAAACCTATTCTGGACCAAACTACGGTGCTAAACGCACAACTCAAAAATTAGAGGGAGAGAGAGAGAGGGAGAGAGAGATAGGGAGAGAGAGAGAGGGGGAGAGAGAGGGAGAGAGAAAGGGAGAAAGAGAGGGAGAAGAGAGAGAAGGAGAGAGAAAGAGAGAGAGGGAGAGAGAAGGAGAGAGAAAGAGAGAGAGGGAGAGAGAAGGAGAGAGAAAGAGGGAGAGAGATAGATTTTTTAAACAATCTATTATTTATGTTTTTATATTTTTTTTAGTACTGAAAGCTACAATGAAAAAAAATATTATTACACATAATAATATAAATGTTAAATAATAACAAAAAAGAAGAAAAAATATAATATTACATATTATTATCTCAATATTAATTTTCAGCATTTTATATGTACCACTTGCATGCAGCAGGTGGTGAGCATGAGTTTTTTTTTATTTCCCAGACATGCACTTTAAGCGGATAGTGTTCTGCCATTTTGTTGCAGGCTGCCGTGTCACTTTAACAGTTTAATACATCTGATCTCCTATGGTGGATGTATAAGGACACGTTCACACTCGCCTATTTACCGAACTCCACAAAACACAGAACTTTCCAAAGTTAATCCTTTATTATAAAAGGATGTCATCCGGCACAACAGATAATTTCATTTCTAATCCAATCTTCTGAGATTTATACACTGAAAAAAGTGTCTGGCCTTCCTCTGCCAAGTTTTTCTGCTGGAACATCCTAGATGTGAAAAGTAACCTTGAAGTGGTTTTCCAGCTTTTTGAACTTAAAAAGAAGAAAGTAAAAACAAAAAAAACAAACCAGAGCCAATGACAATGTTTCATTATTGTCTGACTGGGAAGAAGAAGTCGCCTTATATATCCGAATGAGATTTTGATACATGCAACGGGGGAACTGTAATTACATAAAACAGAAGGGAGACGGAACGTAGAGATGTGACTTGAGCCTGACCGAGTTTGGCCTTTGTTCTCTGCTCGCTTGCATCTCTCTCCAATTCACCATGCTCATCTGCTTTAATGCTCAGGAACTTAAGTCCATCTGCCTCAGCCATCCATCATGACAAAATGACGGGCAAACTAAGAGCCTCCACATGCCTATTTACTAAACTGGAGTGTTCTCTGGTGTTAAAAGGACAAAGAACACTGGAAGAGGCTTATCCTTGAAATGTACATTTTCAAGTGGAAGCCGATGGCTTGGGCTTTTGAGTGTTAACAAATCATTAATATCCCTTCAAGGTGCAGTCATGTAATAAAAAAAAGCCGTGCTATACCCTTGAAGTGGGTCTAAATGTAAAAGGTAAAGAATTGCTGTCTTATAGTGAACTTTTAGAAATGTTTATGTATTACAGGTGTTTAAATAGCGCAGTCAATTTATGCAGCACTTTACATAGTTGCACACTCACATCAGTCCCTGCCCTCAATCTACGGTCCCTATCTCACATGCATACAGGGCCGACTTAGACAGGAGCCAATTAACCTTCCAGCATGTCTTTGGAGTGTGGGAGGAAACCGGAGTATCCACACAAGCACAGAGAAAACATGCAAACTCCTTGTAGTGTCCTGACCGGGATTTGAACCGGAAACCTCCAGTGCCAAGGCACTACTTTGCGTTAAGCCTCAAAGACGTATATATCTGCACTGTGAGATCATCTTAAACTATTCTAGTTCCAACAAGATTAGGAATGGCAAAGCCATAAATGCTTGAAAAATCTCTAAAAATTTTCCTGTGATTAGTTTTCAGTTCCATCTATGTCTTTGTGTTCTATGCATTATGGCCAAAAGTTGATGGACACCTCACCATCATACCTATATGAGCTTGTAGGGCATTCTATTAAAAAAACATGGATATTACTATAGTGCTGACCCATCTTTTGAAGGTATAACTGGCTACATTCTTTTGGGAAGGCTTTCTGCAAGAAGCGTTAGGTTTGTAGGATGTTTTGCCCATTCACCTGAAGAAGCATTCACCTGAGAGCATTTTTGAGGTACTGTACTGATGTTGGATGAGAAGACCTGGCTCGTAACTGGCATTCCAGTTCAACCCAAAGGTGTTCAGTAGGGTTGAATTCAGGGGTCAGTGTAGGCCACTTGAGTTCCTCCACAACAAACCAATGAAACCATGTCTTTATGGAGCTGACATAGGCATGCTCCAAAAAGTACCTTCCCCACAAAGTTGGAAGTGTAAAATGTCTTTCTTTCAATCTGTTGCATCAACAGATAACTGGTTGATGTCACCACTGTGTTGCTCACTATTCTACCTGCTAGAGAGGAAGCTGTACCTGGGGATCTGCAGTGCAAGGATCTCCATGCTTCTGCCTCGTTCATTTTGTAGATCTGTGTTCCTCCACCTCTCCTGCTTCTTGATTATTCCTCAGTCATCAGGTGGGTAGCAAAGTCCTGCCTCTGCCACACAGAGACACAGTATGGAACATGGCATGGTACACAAGTTACAAATGAATATGATATCTTGAAATGCCTACAAGGTACACATGTCGCCTATGCAGGGCTTTTCTTTTTAATTCAGGCATAGCTCTGGAGCACCAGAACATACTGCAGATCGATAGCCTTGCTTGTGTACTTTGGTGAGAACACCAACTGTTGGGCCATGCATATGTGAAGGTCGGTCTTTAAATTGTTGGCTACTGGTTGGTTCTCAGACAGTGAGGGGAAGGACATTTCCAGAGATGTGATGCCACCCAGTAGAGTGAGCACATGGTCTAGAGATGGAATTGATCCTAACTCTGGACAGTTAAAAGAGAACTACGAGGTGAGTGCTTTTCACTCACCTCATAGTTCTTGCCGACCTGTGACAATGAGACTGTCACAGGTCGGCTCAGTAGATCAGGAGGTGAGAGAACATAGCGGCGTTCGCTCACCTCTCGATCCGGTCACAACTCTATGCTGTGACAGGGGAGGGGCTAGATTCCCCCCTCCCCGCTCCGATCCACCAGCGCTGACTGGCGGAACGGACGGGAGAGGGAGCGGGTACAGCTGGCTCTGCCTCTAGATAGGCAGAGCCAGCTGTCAGTCATGCAGCTGGGCGGATAAGTTAATATTCACTAACACACATCTTCTTTCTGGCCAATGGCCAAAGAGGGTTGAGGATGTAATCTTTTCCTCCAGACCAACTCCATGCACCATTTCTGAAGAATCTTGCGTGCAATCATTTACTTTCATGTATTAAAGTGGAACTCCAGCCTTACCTGAAATTGCTTACTCTGATTTCACTGCATGCTGTGAGCTTCTCACAATGTGCATTAGAAGCTGCAGCGAGATAAAACCCATCTCATTTCCTGGCTGGAAGATGTCCAACATCATCTAGTGCTTTCCCTCCCAGCATGACTGTCCCTGACCTGCCCTTTTTAACCATTGGATTTTAGTTCTTTTAATTATAGCTTAGCATCTTATGTGGGTGTTACCTATGGTGGTCTTCAAGCAAATGTAGCCTGCCTAGGAACACCCACTCCTCCACACTGACATTCACCCATCAAGGCATTTTGATACTTTATTAACTCCTTCAATGTAGAGCTGCAGCTAACGATTATTTTCAAAATCGATTAGTTAGCCGATTATTACGTTCGATTAATCGGTTAATCGGATATAACATAAAGGCCAACTCACTGCTTGCATCAGCACTGGGGGCTCTTGAGAGAAAAACTAAGGCACCCGTTCACATTGAGCGATTTATCGCGCGGTAATTCCCGCGATATCGTGGCTATTTACCGCGCGATATCGCTCTTCAATGCATCTCAATGGTGCAAAGGGTCCTGCTGTCGCGGGTCGTTTGTCGCTACAGCAGGACCCTTTTTGGAGCGGATTTTGCCGCAATTCTCGCTTGCTCAATGCAAGCATTTGCGCGATATCGCGCGACAAATCGCGCAAAATGCAAATCGCACGACAAACGCGCGATTTGCGAACCGCTCAATGTGAACGGGGACTAAGGCAAAATGCTATGATGTTTTCAGGAAGCTACGTACAGCACCCTGCCGACCCCTCCCACCAGCCATGATCTTTTTGCATTGATAAAGATGCACAAGACCCAGTGATGACATCATTGGGTCTAAAATGAGATATGTCATGAAGACAGAATTTTTTTGAAACTTTTTATTAGCAAGTTAATGATAGGGAGAGGTGAGGAATCAGGGAAGGCAAAATATAATCAGAATAACTTTAAAGTGCATCCATTTTAATGCACTACATCTATGCACCCTCTGTTTTTGCTTGGTTCTATATCCAGTTGCTGACCATCCTGGTCTGCTGTATTTGGTGCTACAAGACCAGTATAAAGTAGAATATATCAATAAACCTTCTTCAAACCTATTGAGCTTCTGTTGTTGTAGTGACCCCCCCTATCCTGGACCCTGAGCTCAAAGGATTCTTTTTCATTTTTGTATCTGCCTTGAGTTCAGCACAAAGTGCAGGCACTTCATGATATTTCTCTTTTATGTCAGCTTTACTACCTGCCAAATATGACAGGTTTGCTTTAAACTACAAACCGATGAACCATAAAAAAAACCTTGTCCCTTATTTTCGAGTAGGAATGTTGATGAGGAAGCACGTCCATTATTGTTGCATTGATTTGGCAGCTAGGATGGACTTTTTGTAGTTTCTTGACATCAAACGCTCCGTCCACCTGCATTGATCACAGGCGAGAACAGCATGTAAGACATGAGGCGTGTGTGTGTGTGACCGGGCCTCCAGATGCCAGTGATCAGTTATCACCCCCTTCCGGCCCATGAAAGGGTGAGTTTAATGAGCTGGACCACCGTGCTTAACAACTTTCCCAGCTGAATGGAAGCTCACAGGTGCTCGCCCATGTTTACAGGAAGCCATGTCCATCAAGTCCTTTCTTTCTGCAAGCTGCAAATAACAATTTACGGCTATAGATCAATCAATAAAATAAACTATAAGATGCTTTGTATAATAGATACTTAATAACCTTTATGGGTCAATATATACAAGTTTTAAAAACTTTCAAAATTGAATCAGGGAAACTAAAATGGTTTTTGGTTATTCCTTTAATTCGCACGTTCATAAACCCGTTCTTACATCAGTATTTTAAAATGTGTTGAAAGCCCGGCTCCAGTCAAAATACGTTGTTTGATTTGGATGCAGGGGGAAAAGTTACAATTTCCACCAGGTTTTTAGAGCCGGTTGTGACCCAATTGGGGTGATTTTTCCTCATTTACTGTCCCGGTGACCTGTGGTGTAGCCAGGGTATGGCACATATGGCACATACCCTGTGTGCCACTTAAAGAGGGGGGGCGCCGTTCCATGGGTCAGCGAAAGTTCACCAACCCAACCGACCCATTGAGACTACTGACTTTTTTTCTTCTTAATAATTTGTTCCCTTTTGACCTCTTAATTATACAATTAAAAGTGTTTTGATTTATCATTTTATAAGTGCAAAAGATACCGGGTGATCCTGCCAGAAGTCTTGGAAACTGATAACCTCCTATGATTTCTGCTTGTCCTGCACGCTTATTAGTTACATTGTTCTCAGTTATCTTGGAGGACTACAGAACTCCTATGTCATGGAAAAAAGGAGAGGGGTGGTTTCTGTAAACTTGGCCTATAGTGACAATGCTGCTTTTCTATAGACACAGTACGGCGAGTGAGCGTTGTCACCCTAGAACAGGCAGTCTGTTCTTAGCAGGATCTCTAAGTGAATAACCACAGCGATGGATAGGAAATATTAATTTGCAGCGCTTCATCTTTTTCTGGATTAAAAAGTAATAAAAAAATTACAAGAGATTTTTTTTTTTAAAGTTGAACATTTAAGGATATATATAAAATGGCACTATACACTCCTTTTATAGAATAATTCTTCATTAGCCATGTCAGTAGCTACTCATTATTAAATAATTACTTGCTGGTTTTATGAGACCCAAGTTCTTTGAAATCAAGATGGTGCAGGGTGGATGAGATGTCTTCAACACCCAGCTGGTGCATTCTGCCCAGTAGTCACATAGGAAGTCACGCAGCTGTCACTTTTAAGTCCTTCCTTAGCCTAACATGGCAACTAATACAGAACAAAGGGCTTGTACGAAGCTGACACCTGGTTCACAACTCTTTTTCACTGTGTGAAGGACCTACACTTATGTGTCAGCGTGGGTTCAGCTGTTTTAGCAAAATGTTTACTATGTTTAGTGTGCGCATAGATATGGCAGGTAAAACATTGGAAACCTATTAGACCCCATTCACACTGGGCTACATCAGAAAGCGCTGATTTAAGCTGAGTGACTTTGAGAGACATTGAGCTACAGTGCACATATTGTCACGCTACGTAGCGCTACTTTGGGCATGGACTTCGTAGCGGCCACATTGGGCTGTATCCAATCAAAAGCGGTCTTGATGTGACATAATTCCTCTTCCTGTTTGCCTGCTTATGTTCCTGCTGATATTTCTGTGCAAAAGTGACACTTCTGTAGCGTAACGTAGCGTGACAATGTCGCACAAATTCGTGCGACATTGAGCTACACAATTGAAGTCTATTGGGCCAAATCGCACGAAATCCGCCAAAAATAGGTCATGTTCAAGCGTCAAGCTTGAGCTACAAGCTACAGGGGACATTGAGATGTGAACAGCTCCATTCAAATGCATTGGACAAGCTACATTAAGCTGATGTTTGAGCGATTTTTGATCTGAAATCGCGCTACAAATCGCTCAGCGTGAATGGAGTCTAACATTGCTGCACCCTGTAATGATGGGTGCAATGTTATAAAAAAAATTAATTACTTAGGCATTAAGTGTCCTTTTGAGTGTCTTAGACATAAGTACAGAATGAGCCCAACAAAAGATAACAGAGAAAATGCAAAAAATGCATTCAGGCGTCAGCCGCTGTAAAACACTGAGGTGGCCCTTCTTCTCTAAGTCCCATCTGTAATGCTATTTACAAAGCAAAATTCTAAATATATATAGAAGTCGGCCAATTCCATTATTAATAGATGGAGACGCTGAATGTTATGACAGTTTACCTTCTCCAAGAATATATGCCAGCACAAATATTTTGTTCAGACTATGAGACAGCGCCTTGACATTGAACAGCGCGTGTATTTAAATACAGCCGGGATTTCATCGCTGGAGATATTGTTTAGTATAAAGGTTAATTATGTCACATTTCTAAAATGAAAAATTAAGCCGCGGCCCTGGTTTCTATCTGAGTCCTGCAGGCAGTTTTAAAATCATCCTGTCCCTAGTTCTTGAAGTTCGAGATTTAACGGAACATTGTAAGTCTATGTGTAGAAGGTGTCAAGCTGACTGTCTCTATCCTCCCTACAATTCACGATGACACTGCACAGATTTATACGAAACACATTCTTTTCTGATAAAGATCGATGTCCTTATTATCAGTGTAGTCATGGCTGTGAAGTGCACCAGGACCTGCTTCCTTTCTGTGAAATGTCACGTTTTTATTATGAGATGAGGCCTTTAAGGACAACTTTCTAATGTAATTGCAAGGGATGAACGTGGATCACATCTGTGGAGGTCCTCTCAGGACAGGCCCTCTCTTTAATGTCCTCCGACAGCAGGTTATTTGGTCTCTTTGAAGTCCAAAGCAAATTTATACTCAGCAGATTGGAGCAGGGGCATTGCTAGATCGCGGCATTCAGGGCACATGCCCGGGGTCTTTGCAGCAATTGTTGTCCTCAGTTGATCCGAGTATGATCCTGCAGACGAACATTTTTTGACCACCAGCCTGAGATTTCTTTGTATGCTATCCATGCATATTCACAACTCCACTAATAACTGCATTCCCCCTTAGAGTTCTTTATAGTTGTATTGGGTAGATCTTTAAAGTAGAATTAAAGCTGCTTATTTTTTGGGCATGTATCTACTGCTAGCAAGCAGTAGATATATGCCCCATGATTATAAAATAAAATAAAAAAAAGTAGGCAAATACCTAATTTATGGACCTGAACCTGTTCTAGCGCCGCTCGCTCGCGGCTGAAGAACTCCCAGCTCCCGAACACTGTGAAGGAGATAGTGTGCGGGCGCATGCGGAGTAGAGGGGAGAGAGGAGCAAATGAAACTGAATGGATGCACCCGGGCAGCCGGGAGTGCACACATTGGACAGACACAGCGGGACACGAGAAGTCTGTGGTGGATCAGAGACCTGCACCAGTGCTGGAGGGACTTTCGGCAACCAGTGGAAGGAAGAAGATGGTCGCAGCAAGAGGCATTAAATAAGGTAAGTGCTTACAGCAGCATTGGGGAGTTCAGAGAACACTATCACACAGCTAGGTGCATTGCGTTAGCATTTAATTGAATGGCACTCCAAGGCACCCCTGGTGACTTTGTTTTGCAGCGCAAAACAACACGCGGTACCACAACATCCGTGCTTTACCTTTATTCACTGCAAAGCAATGCACAGTATAGCTGCTGGGTGTGTTGTGGTGCCTTTCAAATGAAGTCCTTCCATGTGCACCTTGCTTTCAAGCTGGTTATGAATTGATGGGTGTGTTTGCCTATTGTTTCACTTGTTGGATTTAGTGTGGGAACACACTGGGGGCTTCAGCTGCTGGGTGCTGTGTCCCTGTGCCTTTAACAGGGTTGGGCTACCTCCTGGTGAACCTGCACCGAATTCCTCATTTGCCGTATATGCTCCAAGATGGAGGCTCTCATAGGTTAAAGTTAGGACCACAGTACACCGAGGGGTCTTGATGAGGCAGTGCGGCTTCCACATATTTTGCAAAAATTGTGCAACTAAAACCTCTGTTTTTAACCCTAATAGTTAGCCAGTGTAATCTGTTTGTTTTTGCAGGCTAAGTGTGTTGGGAAATTTTTGCTTCCATTCAAATGAATGACAATGCAACGCACTAAGCATGTGGTCCCATATGCTAGGCGTGTTGTGTTGGCATTCAATTAGATGTCAAATGAATGGCATGGAACCAATGGCAGCACTGTGTGATAGTGTGTGCTAATTGCACAGATGCTGTGTGTTTGTGCAACGCTATGGTGGGAATGGATCATTAGTGAATTAGAGCATCTGGCATTTTAATAAGTTACTGAATTCCTGCACTTAACCTTTTCTTTTCTCACTTAATGCACATCTAAATCCAAGAACAAAAATGTAATATATTGCAGCTTACCAGTCCACAGATATAGTAGCAAGTACAAAAAATACTTGTTAATCCTGTCGGACATGCAATGTCCTTATCACATTCTGTGAGCCGAACTGAAATCTCAAACAATGTTATTATCCTTCCAAATCTGATTGGCTCATTGTAATGCCTCTTCCTCCCCGGTCTGAGGTCTGCTGTACAAGGACTGCAAAAGGCTGATACCAAGTCAAATTCAGATACTTACACTGCTTACTTCTTGTATTTAAAAATAATACATTTCCTCACTGGAAACTGCTTTCAAATCCCTTACAAGGTGGTATCTGGCACCTTCTAGATTAGCCCACCTCCACCCTACACACTCGGCCACCTGCTTCCAGGAATGCTCGGCCCAGGAGGACGTTCTCCATACATGGTGGACATGGTCCATGCTTGCCAGATTTTGGACCAAAGTGTTCCATCTACTAAGCACTTTATTTTCTAAACCAATCGCCAGTGACCCATGGTTGGCCCTTCTACATCTCCAACCCTCAAACTTCACTAGAAACCAACACCGCTTTACTACCTATGTGCTACTGGCAGCTAAGCAGGCTATCGCCTCTGCTTGGAAAAAGCAATTTGTGCCATTTGATGTAGTCAAACGGCGGGCGGAACTTTTCTCTCTAAACGAAAAGTTGACAAGTATTCTTCAGGATACTAACAAGAAATTCACGAAGATCTGGCAGCCATGGATCGATTACGCACATCCTTCTTTGTCCCCAGATAGGCTGACATCCGTCTAGGTTCTGGATCCCACTCTGCTAACTCTGGAACCTCAGTGCCTCCCTTTTTATTCCTTTGCCTCTTCTCTTCCCCGGACTTCCAGGACCTTTCTCTCTTACCCTCATTTCTTAGCTCCTTCTGACTGTTGATTCCTATCCCTCTCCACCACGATTTGCAGATTCTGAATAACCATATTTGACTTTTGAAAAATCGCTCTGCAATTCCGTACATGTCTGTTCTCTATATTTGAACTCAGCAATGCTCTTCTACTGTGTATTGCTCAAAACTTGTTTCTGATAAATCCTACTAAAAAGTTTGAAACATAAAAATAATACATTTAATGATACATGAATAAATACATTGCTGCATGCTGTATACTGTATTTTTTTATATCTGCCTGGAGGTAAATATTGCTATAATAACTAACAATATGTGCTTGCTGAAAATCCAATATACTTTGCCTTTAAAACAACTTGGAGGACCGGTCTTGTCCCAACATTTTACAGAGCTTCTGTTTTATTGATTTAAGGAGAGCCCAGCAACCTCCCAAACCAAACACAAACTCTGCAATGTACCCAACCATCCATCTCTGCCGCTCACTAACTAAGAAGGCCTGATAGCGACATTTGACGAGAATGGGCTGGGAAAATGTATTAATATATTTTACAGATGGTGAAGAGTTCTGAAATATTTGCCAGTTCAAATGTCAGTGTAACTTAATCTGGCATGGACACTACAATCACGACTGTGACAGCTGCAATGGCTTTCAGTCAGCATGGGGCACCATTGCCGGGCCAAGTCAGGCTTAGTGTTTTTTGGAGCTTTGCGCTCTGTGACAGCTGTCGCATTTAGAGGAGAGTGTAACCTGTCAGAAAGTGGCACGAAGTTCCGTGAGTGTGTGCCGAAATCCAAAGAGACAGGCTCAAATATTCACTTAAAAAATTGCTAAATAGCCAAACTGTGTTAAAAATTACTCTATGGATTTCACACAAAAAAAAAATCAGTTATTTCAGAATCATTAAAACAATCATGTGCTTATACACTAAATCATGCAACATGGTGGTTCCTGTTGCAATGAGATTAGATTAGACATGACGAAATGTTTGAGGACACCCTGTCCATAACACTTTTACAAGCCTATTGGACATCCCATTCTGAAACTAAGGGGATGAATATGGGTTTGCATGCAACAGCCTACTCCACTATTCTGGGATGGCCTTCCTCAAGATTTTGCAGTGTGTCTGTAGATATCTGTGCCCCTTCAGCCATAAGAGCATTTGTGAGCTTGGGTACTCATGTTGGACTGCTTCACAATCTGCATTTGCAATGCATCATAAAGGTTCTCAGTAGTGTTGAGGTCAGGTCTCTGTGTAGGCCACTCAAGGTTCCTCCACACCAACCAGGACTTTGGCTTTGTGCACAAGAACACAGTGATGCTGGAACAGAAAAGGTTCTTCACTAAACTGCTGTCACAAGGTTGGAGGTGCCCACTTGTCGCAAATGTCTTCATATGCTGTATCATTAACAGTACCCTTAACTGGAAACACCTGAACTCAATCATTTGGAGTGATGCCCACATGCTTTTAGCCTTATAGTACGTGTGATGGGTAGTTGTCCACAAACTTTTTGTCATATTGCGGATTCAAGATGGGGGAATAAGCTCCCCTACTTAAACTTCTAGCATCAGCACAGCACCAGAAAATATAAAATGTTTGGGGCCACCTTTGACATCAGGAATAATTTTACAGATTGTTCTGTGTAGTGTCTGCCCTCACTTAGAGCACTGCCTACGAACAAGACAACTTGAAACCCTCTGTTATAAATCTTGTATTCCTGCCCATGGTGAGTTTTTCTCATATAGCTTAGACCGAGGATGTGGTCATTATAAGATGTGTCATGCATCTGTTCCTTTTTATGTTTCTATATGCCCGGCATTTTCATAGTCCATGACGTATAGTAACAAATATCCAACACATGGAAGCACATTTCAGTAATTGTAAAATTGATCATCTTGCAAAAATAAACAACTGAAACTGAACCATAAAATCTGTCTGGCACCAAACTATGATATATAATAAAGAGGACCTGCACCCGGGGCCATTGTTGGAGAACTCAGTAAAAAATATAAAAATCGCAGATAAAGAAGCAATGTGAATTGCAGTTTAGCTATCTTCCCACCCTGAACAGAATGAAGGGGGAGGGAACAGAAGGTTCTATGTGCTGCCCTACATGTGCAAAGCACAGGTTTGCTTTAAGTAATTAGATTTTCGGTGTTTCCACTGTTGGGGTTCTCCCCGTTAAGTAAGTTTTGGGTGGTGGGTAATAGGACATGTTGGACTTAAAGTAGAAGTAAAGTGTCTTGGCAAAGAAATTGCTCAATATTTTTTTTCCTGTGCACTGAGCTGCACAGACCCGGCATGCCGAGCTGAAGTAAATCCCATGAGCATACGTGGGAGCTACATCATGTTGGCCTGGCCAATCAAGAAGCCAAAGATGCCAATCCAGTAAAAAAAAATTAACTTGTCAGCTCATCATGAATGGTGCAGAATAACAATACTTCCAAACTGCACGCACCGTGTGGTCCCTGCGGGTATTTTTGCTAATCCTCTTATCTACTTCTGTGCTTCTAAGGAGCCCTTTGAGTACAAGGGCACAATATAAAAAAGCATCAACACCTTTACTACCTAGAAAAATAAATTAGCATTTGCACTTTGTATTAGCACACTCAAACACAGAGACCCCACCAGCAGAGAGTTTTAACAACAAGCAAAACTGGTGAGTTTTTCAACCTTATCATTGTCTACTAAAACATCAATCATAGCTTGACTGACTCTAAAGTCAAACTCCGGGTAGATATAAAATTACAAATTAATGCAGTTATGTATACATTCAAAAATAAATATATTTTAAGTGCAAATAGCATAAGTACCTGATCTTGTTCTTGATATCAGCTGCCTGTAATCTCCTGTAGAGTAGGACATAGATTGGGAGAGGAATTGTCAGCATAGGAAGCCAATCAGGTTTTTCTGTGAGGCACATGTGCTGATATCCAGGGTCACCATCTACTTTCTGGACATATGGCCTGTTCACAGCATCCAATGTGTTCACGACACAGTTCTGTGCCATGAACGCACTGGATCGCATAAACAAAGGCCCCCTACGTTCTAGGGCAGGAGGGGTGTGGCGGTGCCATTTATTTTAATGGCACCGCAGACCTGTCTCCCACCTGCAGTGCGATTGCCTGCACCAGAATACGTGGTACCACAATGCCCTGCGTTCCAGGGCGCTGTGATCACAAAAAATTGTGTATGCTCTATACTATGGGGAACCAATAAACTCTTTGATTTTTGTTCGGAAATCTTCCATAAAAAGTCTTTGGAACAATAATTGAACAGTTGGGACACCAACAATTTTTTTCCACTGTAATCCCACTTGAAAAACGTTTTTCGAGCAGGATTACGTTTTTCGAATGAAAATCGATGGATTAGTGGCGTTTTCATATGAAAAAAATCGCACCACGATCACTGCAAGTGAGCAAACTAAATCTGTTCTGTCCATGAAACCCGGACAAAGCATTCAAAACCCAGACTGTCCGGGTGAATCCTGGACAGGTGGCAACCCTAGTCCTGTCTGCGCCCGAGTACGGACACCCGCACGGAAGTGCAGCTCGGGTGAGCGTACAGCCGCGTCCTCCCATAGAGAAGAACAGGCTGCTGCGTACAATCACACACAGCACCTGTCCTTCCCAGGAACGGCTGGGCACGCCACACGATCTGTACGGCCTCACTCTACGCTGTGTGAATGAGGCCTTATACTACTGTATATTGTCAGGAATTTCTTGATGTAGACTTGTAAAGTTACTGAAAGGTCAACTTTAATTAATGTATTTTTTAATAACTAACAAAAAAACACATCTATCATGAATACCAGGAATAACTCTAAGGTGTTAAAAGGTTCACTTTTCACCACGGCCTTTTGGGACAACATTTTTGTCTTGCGTGAAACTTAAAACACCGCCCTTGACCTTTGTCAGCATGACTGTGGCCTGTTCTTATTTACAGTAGATTGTTTTAGAGAATTAGCTGCACAATGTATTTTTCACATTACGTTACCGCATAATCATTCCATAATTGTGCTCGCTCACTGCAGCATTGAAAAATGTTGCCAAAGTTTAACAAGCCAATGCAATTCTAGGC
This sequence comes from Nanorana parkeri, assembly GCF_000935625.1. Classification (NCBI taxonomy): domain Eukaryota; kingdom Metazoa; phylum Chordata; class Amphibia; order Anura; family Dicroglossidae; genus Nanorana; species Nanorana parkeri. The sequence continues at coordinate 4,345,734 of NW_017306277.1, forward strand.
TTATGATTAAGGCGAAAACTCATAAAACTAGACTGAATATTGTTTACAACACACAGGAATAAAACACCACTTAATCCATATACCAAACCGATGAAACCTAATTAAGTTATTTGGAGAAAGAAACATGTGTTGGTTTGGCTAGATTTGGGGGATTCCCAGCCTCGGTGGTGTCAAATATTTTATCTATTTTAAAAGGTTTTCTATATTGCAGTCAAAATGGTAAATGAGTGTAAATACACAGTATTTACACTCATTCCCCTTGCAGATCAACACCCACCCATTAGGTTCAGCATATAGCTCCAAGGCTACCACCAGTTAAAGTGACATTAAACCCTCAGATTTTTTTAACATAAAACAATACTGTAATGTGTACCTTACTGTAATCCATGGTCGTTTACCTTCTCTTTGCTGCTCTTCCTTTTAAATCTGTATCTCTTCTCATGCTGGGCAGAACTTCCCTTTGCAGCTGAGTGCCTCTTCCTGTAGTGCTGGCTCAGTTTGCAAACCTATACACCGACACCATGTAGCCATTCCAGAGACAAGGCAGTCGGCTGCAAAACAGAAGTTCTGCCCAGCATGAGAACAGATACAGACTTAAAAGGAAGAGCAGCAAAGAGAAGGGAAACTACCATGGATTACAGTAAGGTACACCTTACAGTATTGTTTTTATGTTAAAAAATCAGAGGGTTTAATGTCACTTTAACTTCAGTTGAAGGGCACAGTCTACCTGCTGAAAGCCAATGAGCTCCAATATGCAGGATGGGATGGGGGTGGAAACATCGCTGCACTGCTCCAGAATTTAGAGCAGAGTTGTCATTCTCTGGCTGTTTCTGCTTACACTACAGAGGAATGAAAAAATGTTACGCGGGGTGTGGTTATCAACATTGTCACTGATGAATCACAAGCCTTTAGCTTGTCAGTTATTCCCTGGTCACACCTAGTCCCGGCCAGTGCTTTCGGACCTTACTGCCTCTGCTGCTGAAACCCTCCCACTGTGAGCTACAGAGTCTGGGAGGGGAAGCATGTGAGACAATGTAAGGTAAAGATGGCTCCCGCGCATGTGCGCGGGCCTATGCTTCGTGTTGCTGGGAAACATGCTCTAGTGTGCAGATGCGTGCAACAGGAAGTGCACGCAAAGACGCGCAACCAGAAGTGCGCGGAAGGACGCACATGTCAGTCGCCCAGGAAGTGATGCCGTCATTTTAATGGACTGGTCTATATAAACGAACCTGCCCTAACCGTGTTGCTGATGGTCTTCAGCTTGTGCTTCATGTGACCTGTTACCCTGTCTGACTGGCTGCTGCTCATTTTTGACCCAGATTGCTTTGACTCTTCTTGCTTGCTGCCTGCCTTCTGACCTCGGCCTGATTACTGGACTTTGCCTTGCCTATCGACTTTGTACTTCACTGCCCGCCTGGTTTGACCTCTGGCTTAAACAATACTGTAATGTGTACCTTACTGTAATCCATGGTCGTTTACCTTCTCTTTGCTGCTCTTCCTTTTAAATCTGTATCTCTTCTCATGCTGGGCAGAACTTCCCTTTGCAGCTGAGTGCCTCTTCCTGTAGTGCTGGCTCAGTTTGCAAACCTATACACCGACACCATGTAGCCATTCCAGAGACAAGGCAGTCGGCTGCAAAACAGAAGTTCTGCCCAGCATGAGAACAGATACAGACTTAAAAGGAAGAGCAGCAAAGAGAAGGGAAACTACCATGGATTACAGTAAGGTACACCTTACAGTATTGTTTTTATGTTAAAAAATCAGAGGGTTTAATGTCACTTTAACTTCAGTTGAAGGGCACAGTCTACCTGCTGAAAGCCAATGAGCTCCAATATGCAGGATGGGATGGGGGTGGAAACATCGCTGCACTGCTCCAGAATTTAGAGCAGAGTTGTCATTCTCTGGCTGTTTCTGCTTACACTACAGAGGAATGAAAAAATGTTACGCGGGGTGTGGTTATCAACATTGTCACTGATGAATCACAAGCCTTTAGCTTGTCAGTTATTCCCTGGTCACACCTAGTCCCGGCCAGTGCTTTCGGACCTTACTGCCTCTGCTGCTGAAACCCTCCCACTGTGAGCTACAGAGTCTGGGAGGGGAAGCATGTGAGACAATGTAAGGTAAAGATGGCTCCCGCGCATGTGCGCGGGCCTATGCTTCGTGTTGCTGGGAAACATGCTCTAGTGTGCAGATGCGTGCAACAGGAAGTGCACGCAAAGACGCGCAACCAGAAGTGCGCGGAAGGACGCACATGTCAGTCGCCCAGGAAGTGATGCCGTCATTTTAATGGACTGGTCTATATAAACGAACCTGCCCTAACCGTGTTGCTGATGGTCTTCAGCTTGTGCTTCATGTGACCTGTTACCCTGTCTGACTGGCTGCTGCTCATTTTTGACCCAGATTGCTTTGACTCTTCTTGCTTGCTGCCTGCCTTCTGACCTCGGCCTGATTACTGGACTTTGCCTTGCCTATCGACTTTGTACTTCACTGCCCGCCTGGTTTGACCTCTGGCTTCGTCTGACTATCCTGGTCCTGAACTTATACTGCACGGTGTCCGGACCATCCACTGGCACTCGTGTTCCTTGCTGTCCTCCGCACGCCCTGTTCCCACTTCCAGGGGTTGCAGGACACAAGACGAAAGAGAAGCCTCCTCGTCCTACTGGTCTCCCACAAGGTATGTGATAGACACAAATGAAGGAGCATGAGACTTGTGCAAAACATTGTAAATGGATCTGGGACGTGTTTAGGCTGACATACACTCTTACATGAAAAAGGATTCCCAGGGCACTGTGGGCATCTACAGAAAAAGTACAACAGTAGTATCCTGCCTTGAGTAACATTTGTTTTGACTGAAACCCCTGAGGAAGCCCTTTGATAAGTGAGGAGTTGTGCCTGAGTTCTTTCTCAAAAAATCATTTTAGAGCATGTGGTAAAAAAAACAAAGAACATGTGAAAAGGAGTCTAAAACAACCCCTGATGGGTAAAAATAAGTGTAGCGCCCTCTAAAATGTCGCTACTCAATTTAGAGATACCTGGACTGTAACCAGTCTAGATACTGATTATACAGAGCTTTGCATTCTATAGGTGTCCCTGAATCTGCTGGATTGATTGCTCCTCCTGTTGCTGAGGAAAAGGGAGCCTTGGCATACAGTGAGGGAGGATCCATCCTCAGATTATGACTATGTACCTGACCCTAGCCAATCCCTGAGTAGGATGACTCAGAGGCATGGTTGAGGGCAGGTAATAAAAGGTCTGGTGACACTGTGCAGTGGTCTCTTCTTCCCCCTAGGGGCCTCCCCCTAGGAGGTCTGTGTGATGCAGGAAAACTGGCCTGGGCCTCAGCACATGGCAGGTGCTGAGGGGCCTGGAGGGCCTGGGATACACTGATACTTTGCTGGGCCCATACACGTGGCAGGTGTTGGGTGCCTTGTTCTGAGAAGATACTACTACTAACCTGGAGTGCTCCTTGGCAGTTGCAGATGCTGAGGGCACAGAGATTCCAGATCCTGAAGAGGAAAATACCTGATGGAAGCTGGGTCGGTGGGAGAGTCTGCTTGTTGAGGGGTACCGCAGAGGAGCTGGTGAGAGCGTCCGTCTGGGACCCACAAGGGAGATCCCTCGCCCTATTCCAGGTATCTATTCGCAGTATTGCTACTACTATTGGTCCCTGGGACCAGATCACAGCGATATCAGCATTAGCGGTTGCTAGGGGAGAAAGCTGTCCTCTGAAGCAAATTCCAAGGGCATCCTACAGACACTAAACCCTCTCTCTCCTGTTGATCTTACAAATAAATACCCTAAAAAGACACTAAGACTCGAGCCATTCTGTCCATGAGTGTCGGTGTGCTGTCGCTGATCAAAGGGGACTGGTAGCTGGAACCAACAGGTAGGAGAACCTATATCAAACTCAGCGGCTCCTTCAGGGGTGAGCGCTACATAAGAAAACAAATTATTAATATTAAATAGTTTGTATTTACATAAGTGTTTCCTCTTGAAAGAGACAATGTCCCTGTGCCCATTTAGAGCAAAATGACAGTGTCTGTAAAAAGGGACCCTCCCTGACCCATTAATACTCACCACTTCAGCAAACCTTTGCCACTAGTGCTTTTTGGCTATGGAGGAGCATGTGACTTTCTCCATTGTGACAGCGTTAAGGTCAAAAGGCCAATTGCTAGGTCCAAGCACTATCACATGATGGGGTGGAGGGCTTGGGGTGGTGTGACATCACTTTTCGAAACTCCGATATCAGATATTTTGCTGTATCAGATAAAGGAGCGGTAGGGAATGGCTCGAGAGGTAAGTATGAGTTGGTTGGGGAGTTTTATACTTATGTGTAAAAGATGCATTTCCTCCTAAAATGTACAAACGCCCAGATTAGAAGCTCTTCACTGATCCCAGTCAAATTAAGAAACACAATTTTACGGGACCCAAAAAAATGGGAAACTTATAAATGCAATGTTGTAAAAATGTAAAAAGTGTTATTGCCTCTGATTTCAAACATACAATGCACTGCGTATTGCTGTCAATTAGCAAAGTGTCCTCTGTGGTGACGCTGACATCTCTACGTCTTTGCCAAGTGTGCGCTTTATATCAGATAACCTTCAGCTATTTTTACCCTTTAAGATGACACTTCAGATAATTTCCAGGATTTAATTGTATGATGAGCTGTATCAGCATGGAAATGTATCGAGCCTCTCTTCCTGTCATCAGAGCGTGTGACTTTTCATTTACACATCTTTGTGGCTAAAAGGGACCTTGTTTGGTCTATCAATATTTATTCCAGAAGGTCCTTGCAATAGCTTGTGTGTCTCTAAAAGCCTCCTCAGTATTTGACACTTGTTTGCTGATGCTGGGGTCCCTTGCAGGACTCAGCAGGACAGAGACCTGTACTGGAGGAAAGTGAATTGGAATGGATGATCTTTACTAGAGTGTAGATTTAGGACTGTGGTGGGATAATTGTACTGGAGGAGAAAGGAATTGTACTTAGAGGAGAGGATGTACTCTATACACTGGCCTACGTATTATGCACTCCTGAACCCTGCTCTCTCTTTATGTTATACACTTCTGACCCCTGCACTATGTCTGTTATGTACTCCTGTCCCCATCACTGTGCATTATGTGCACCTGAGGCCCGCACTCTCTGTACTTCAGTCCTGACCCCTACATTCTGTGCATTATGCAATATTAAACCCTACACTCTGTAGGTTACATACTCCTGACCTCTGCTCTCTGTAAATGACATACTCCTAAAGCCTGCACTTTGTGCTATGCACTCCTGAGCCCTGCACCCTCCGCATTACGCACTCTTGAGCCCCGCACTATGTACATTATGCACTTCAAAGCCCTGCACTATCTGTGCTACACAATCCTCACCCCTGCACTATGTACGCTACACACCTCTGACTCCTGCACTCTGTGAGGGGAATTTATCAAAACTGAAGCAGGCCAAATCTGGAGCGGTTGCCCATGGCAACCAATCAGCTTCTCTCTTCAGTTTGTATAGTTAAGATTTGAAAATGAAAGAGAGATACTGATTGGTTGCCATGCACAGCTGCTCCTGATTTTGTCTGCTCCGGTTTTGATAAATTCTCCTCTCCTCTGTGTATTATGTGCTTGTGAGTCCTGCACTCTGTGCATTACACACGTCTGAGCGGTGGACTCATATGTCATTTAAAAAATGAGGGTATTTGTTAATCTGTATTAGACTCTCGTTTGTGGCAAGATAATTGAAGCATATTTTGTGGGTACAAGGACTGTGGCATATGTGTGCCATGTGTACATAGAGTAGGTTCAGGTTTTATTTAACCATGCACCTTTAGTCCCCTTCAAATGTTAGTGTAGTTTGACCACACCCACCATTCAGTGTGGTGCCTGGGGTCTTCCACAGTCCTACCAACATCCCTGCACTGAAGCCTTGTAAAAAATGTTCTTAAAGTGTTAGAATGAGCCTCTAAGTTAAGCCTGTGGGCCTAACAAAATCTAAGTGGTAGGTCCCTGCAATAGAAGAGGAAGGCCACATCTTGTAGGCCATTCCCGACGGGCCACACCTTGTATCTTACCTCCATTCAAGTGATGGAGCCTCCATAAGACTCTTCAATATTAAACACTTTCAACAATGTTGGATGCTTGTGTCCCCTGTCATGTGCTGCGTTTCCATCCTTTGACTCTTAAGTCACTGTTGAGTCCTGCAGTGACGTAGGGGTCAGAGGAAGGAACCACAACACGGGACGGGGAACACAAGCATCCAGCAAGCGTTGAATGTTGAAGAGTCGTATGGAGGCTGCATTGGTTAATTGGAGCAAAGGTAGGAAACACAAGCATGTCTGTGTCTGACTCAGCAGGGGACGTTAAATCTCTGCAGAGAGACTGCTGCTTTCATGCAGAGAGCATGGGTCCTTCTCTGCAGCATGCTGGCAGGGGAGGGGGTCTTCTAACCAGGCTGTGGCCGCTTTATAAAGAAAAAGGACTGTAAGATGTTGGATGCCTTTTGTTTTGATGCAGCTGAAACCTAATTAGCTGAGTTAAACAGTAAGTTCAGTTTGGCTTTAAATATTCTTGACTGGCAATTGTAGAAAGTTCAAGATGTAAACATAATAGAACATTATAGGTAATGATTGTTATTTACAAAGTTGCTTACTTTGCTACCCTAGATCAGAACATCAACTTAGCTAAAAAATGTATAAAAGTGAAATTGCCCTTTAATGAGGAACAAAAGCTCCCTAATCCACCTGATTACTTCTATTACATTAAATACAGTCTGAGCCCTGTAACAACACACCAAGCTTCCCACCAATTATCTCTGATTTTCTTTATTTTCTGCCATCATTAGGAAATGATTAATTGTTGTAAAAGCACACAGCCAGAAAATTGCCAGAGTTTAAATCTGGAAGTAAAAAATGTGTACATATTACCAAATTAGTGACTTCCTCCAGAAAAAAAAAGAAGAAAAAAATATTTTCCTGTTTTTGTCCCCCAAGCAAAGAAATAAGAAAGGAAATGAAGTGTCTTAGACTAACAAATTGTGAAGATTTCAGAATTGACCAGATGTGCGCAGCGTTTAGAGACAGTGTTGCAATGGTTATAATTAAATGCGAGCAAAACAGTTTAAATGAAAGCAGATGATTTGCTAAATTTAAGGAAGTTGTATTAAATCCAACCTATTATTGTTTATAAGGCACTTGGGTTTGTTTGATAAAGAAAACAGTAATGTGCAAAGTTTTTTAAAGGACAACTCCAGTGAAAATCTAGTTTTGTATGGTTTTGGTAAGTAGAATACTGTAAAAGACCTACCTGCAAACCAGTTCCGGCGCAAAGATGCGCATGCACATCCATGCGCAACCCGTGCTAAAGGTCCCGGACAAACACACATTGGCACATAGACGTGTGTGCATTAGAGAGTCAATGGGCAGCCCTGTATGATACAAAAAATGGGGGCTGACGTAATGACATCAGCGCTGCTCTCTGCATCAGGACATTGTGAGTGCAGGGCGCTGTGCAGGGGCTTATCTATTATAAAATGTGCCTATGGCATCCCGTGCGGCTCCTGTGACGTTGGCAAGACACCTACCAGAGCAAAAAAAATTCAGCTGCCTCTATGGATCGGTGAACTTTTGCTGACCAATGGAGTGGCACCCCCCATTCAAGTAGAGCCCAGGGCATGTGCCATATGTGCTATGCTCTGGATACGTCACTGGCACTGTGCTCAGGGGGTGGGTGAGTTGGTCAATGACACCCTCCACTTACAGCCTTTTCTTAGTCTGAGGACACCTTGTGGTAAAAAAGAGGTACTGCTGGCGGTGGCAGTTTCGGCCTGAAGGTGAGATGTGCACATCCCATTCACAAATGGCTGAAGATTTTGGAGAAGGCAGGAGAAGTGAACAATCTATGACAACATAGCTGAACTGGAAAGTGAGCTGAATTGGAGGATTTTTCCAAATCAGCTGTTTTGGCCTAGATTGTTCACTTCTCCTGCTTTCTCCAAACCCTTCACCCTTTTGTGAATATCCCTGTTTAATGAGACATTTCAAAAAGCCCAGAGTTGGGTTTTAACAACAGTAAACTGAATTCTGATTGGATGCTGTGACTTAATGCACTTTACACAGATTTGACCATTGATCTCTGCTGTCGTGTTAAAAGGTCTGTCAGTGCTTTAACAGCTGAAAGTAACAAAATCTGGATAAACGCGGTTTGTCAGGCAGCATTAGAATAATCTGGATTCTCTCAAGAAGAAAAGAATGTTTTTCCTCTAAGTGTACTACAAACAAACTTTTAATAAAAAGTGTTTTCAATCATTCTTTACAGAAGGAGCCAAGGCTCGCAGTCTCTGTAACCTGGCCTCTTTACTTTGTATATATAACTTTAAAGACAAATTGCTTTTCTTGAAAGTCTTTTAAGGAAATATATCTGAAAATCAACCTTCCTTTTTAAGATAAAAGGTTCAGGTTTTTTTTCCAGTGAAGCAAAATAAGTAATAATTTATAGAAATGGCGCTACTCCACTGCTACTCTGCACAGGGTAATCTTGATAGAAACATCATTAATAACACACAATGCGACTCTTACAAATACACAATGCTCATTTCATATGTGTTAACCAGACTCAACTGTATTGTGTGACCTTCTATACTGCAAAAATGGTTCAAGAATGGTTTGAGGAACACAACATCCAGTTTGAGGTGTTGACTTGGCCTCCAAATTCTACAGCTCTCAATCCAATCGAGCGTCTGTGGGTTTTGCCCGGGAAAACAAATCCGATCCATGGAGTTCCCACCTCGCAACTTACAAGACTTAACCTCTTGCCGTCCGCCCGTAGTAAAAAAACGGACGGACGGCACTGCAGCATCTGCGGGTTGCCGTCTCCAGACGGCAATTTTATCACGCATTGAGGGGTCAGGGCTGTTTTGGTGGCAAAAATGGGACCTACTCAAAATTAGGCGGGTGGTCATAATGTTATGGCTGATCGCTGTATGTGCTGGGACTTTAGAACTCCTTTACATGCAGCATGCTAAGTATTTACAGGTATGTATTACCTCTCACATTGATCACAGTACTCCCCTAACAATATCTTCATCTGCTTTTCTCTCCAGAAGGATGGGGTCATCTTAGTCTAGGCATCATCCAGGGTCACCATTTACTTCCTAGACTGAGATGCTGGCTCAGAGATGACACAATCATGTAAATCCTGGTGCCCCTGCAGATCTTGATGTAGATCAGCCCCTGCTACAGCTTCACCTCTTTACTTGCTACAAAGTTGCAATGTATAGTTTTATCATCGGGGAAAGAAGACTGAGGAAATGCTTCCTCCTGCCTGCAGCAGACTGATGATATGCTTCATCCCTTCTTATTTCTCTTATTGTATCAGACTGATGACATCACCCCCCGCCTAGGCAAAGACTTTGGACTGGTGAGTCTGCAGGGAACAATGTGCTGAAGAGTTGGTGAGCACTGAAGCAAGATCTGCTTTTTTTCTTTTCCAAAGGCTTGAACAATGCCAATTTAATTATTTCATTTGCTACAATACCTTGAGGTCACTCCAGTCTTTTGAGTCACACATCTGTGTCACACTGCACAGCACTTCAGCACTATTAATTCAGATTTGCAGGTTCCTGTGTCTTCTGTCTGCTTATTGGACAATACATAAGTATGATTACAATATACCGTATTGTTATTTATTATTATTTATTTATTTATTAAACAGAAAGAATAATACACAACATTGTAAAAGATGGGGAAAAACATATTACTATATGGCAGCTTTTTCCAAACATTTTTACGTAAGGGAACACTTGAAATCATTTTCTGATCTTGGGAATTCCTTCTAATAATTTCTATATCTACAGCTCACAGAACATTAGTGTGAACAGTGAGTTGAGATTTAAGAATGGCTAAAAGAACAGGAAAGTGGATGAGGGGCGTCCCGAGGCCGGGTGTCACCCGGTCTCCACTTGGGGTGACACCCCGCTGTGCTGGAATCTCGCATGCGCGATGGCCTCATTGCGCATGCGCGGCCGCCTAACTGACGCCTGCCGGGGGCCATCTTGGTGATGGACGCCGGCAGAGAAAAGGAGGGGACGTTCACCCGGCGGGATAAGGTATGCCGCCGGGTCCCCTCCTCTCTCCTGACACTGTCGAGCTCTCGGTCCATGACCGAGTGCCTGACTTTTTAGAGGGGGTGACATCAAAATGACTGCCAGTCATTTTGGTGTCACCCCTCCAATGGTGTCATTCAGGTGCGGGCCGCTCCTCCCGCACCCCCCTTGTGATTTGTCATCTACTCTATAACACATAAATATCACGCTATATAAAATAAACAGTGTTGTTTACCAAAAAAGAAATGCAGACAATGAAAATGTATTGTTTCCCTGGTGGCCAGTGGAAAAGCGCCCCCTTAGATCGGTGGGCAGTGAAGTGTCCCCTTAAATTGATGGGTAAAACAAATGGCAAACACACTCATCAATTCATAACTAGCTTTAAAGCAAGGTGCACATGGAAGGGCTTTACACAGTACAAAAACAGACATTTCCCAGCACACTCACCAGCCAGCCTGCATAAAAGTACACTGTCGCACTACTAAAAACAGAGGTTTTAGTTGCACAACTTTTGCAAAATAGGTGGAAGCCGCACTGTCTAGTCAAGGCCCCTCTATATAGTGTAGTCCTAACTCGAGAGAAGGACCGCCTTATATTGGAGATTATTGGGAAAAGGGCTTATTACACTAGTGGTTCATGGGAAGAATGCTTCTTACATTGGTGGTCAGTGAGAAGAATGTTACATACAATGGTGATCAGTGGGAAGAATTTTCCTTACATTGGCGGTCAATGGGAAGAATGCTCCTCTTACATTGGTGATCAGTGGGAAGAATGCTCCCCTTACATTGGTGGTCAGGAGGAAAAATTATCCTTACAATGGTGGTCAGTGGAAAGAATGCTTTCCCTTTATTAGTGGTCAGTGAGAAGAATTCCCCCTGTACAGATAGCTAAAAGATCAGTAGCATCAAATGTTACTTATCTGAGATACAGAAACTGCTCATTGCTCAAGGAACCGCTAGAAGCCTATGGAGGAACCCTAGGTATCTACAGAACTTCAGTGGAGAACAGCTGCTATACAGGAAAAAAATACAATAAATAATTTACCCACTTAAATTGGTGGTCAGTGAGGGAAGGACCACCTTATATTGGTGGCTATTAGGAAAAGGGCTCCCCTACACCATTGGCCAATGAGAGAAGGGCCCATTACAATAGTGGTCAGTGGGAAGAATACTCCTTACATTAGTGGTCAGTGGGAAAAATAATCCTTACATTGCTGGTCAGTGTAAAGATTGAGCCTTACATTGGTGGTCAGTAGGTAGAATGTTCCCCTTACATTGGTGGTCAGTGGAAAGAATGATCCTTATGTTGGTGGTCAGTGGAAAGAATGCTACCCTTACATTGGTGGTCAGTGGAAAGAATGCTACCCTTACATTGGCGGTCAGTGGGAAGAATCATTCCTTTACATTGTTGATAGCTAAAAGATCATTAACATCATTGGTTAATTATCTTAGAGGCAGAAACTGCTCATTGCTCAGGGAACCCCTAGAAACCTCTGGAGGAACCCTAGAGCTCCACAGAACCCTGGTTGAGAACAGCTGCGATACAGGAACAAAATACAATAAATAACTTGAAACAAATGAGGAGTGCTCTGCTTGGCAATTACTCATGTAGATTTACTCCGTTAAGTGCTTCACCACTATCAACTCATCACTGTCATAACTGCAAGATGGAATTGCATAAACAAGTAGAAAAAGATCACGCTGACCTCATGGTAAATCAAGCAAGCCGTAAATTAACAGAAACTTTCAAAACTCGTAAATTAAACTTAAAACTGCACACTGCTCCCTCGTCAGACTTCACCTTGAATGGCACTGACATTAATTTTAAAGTATAGTTTGCTTAGGACGCATTTGTAGGGGTCCACTCGCGGGAGGTTGATGAGACCCCGTCAAGCGGTCTGTTGAGATCACTGAACAGTGGTCAAGTATAAAATCCATGAGTTATGTTGGCACTGTGACGTCATCTTAACACCAATCTTTTATGGGATGTTTGTTGTCACTGCTTTTTCCCATTTTACAGTCCTAACCGGCCGTCTGATGTATATAGTAGGTGATCTCAAGAGGAGGTCATTTTATTTATTGCCTTTTTCACTCTATACTGTTATTTAATGCACTCCGCTAATGGTTTTTTATCACAGGAAATCACCCCACTGTCTTAAACACTTCTGAAAAAAAAATTCTGATAAAGGCAACTATTGCTAAATGGGTTATTAACACATAGGATTTTTTTTTAAAGGGCGAGTCCACTTTTAAGAATGAGCTGGATCAATAAAGATTTAATTTTTTCATCACAGAATTTTAGGAGCATTTTTAAAGTTATTAAAGGGGTTTAGCATTTTTCTGAGCATTCCCTTATTTCTTCAGACAGAGACATTGCATTAAAGGGTTATTAAACCCTCATTTGTTTTTGCATTTATCTACTGCTAGCAGTAAAAATATGCAAAAACGTTTAAAAAAAAAAGCCCCAAAAACTTTTTTAAAGGGTTAATACTTACCTGTATCTCCGTTGCACGCACCCTTCCGAACATCTGAAAATTTCGGCCGCAAAGGATCTCTGGGCGGGCACATGCGCAATTCAGATGTTCGGCCGGGAGACGAGGAGAGACACAAGGTAGGTATATGGAGAAGCATTTGGCTATAAAAACATTTTAAGAACTCCTGCCAGGTTTTATTGTCGTTTGAGACTCTATTAGAAAGATTTCCTCACTTCCTGTCCAGTAAAATGTTGTCCCCAGAAAAGAAAGCGAGGCCCCTTTAACTCAGAGCCCCACAGCTGGGTGTCAGCTTGCTTCTCCTTCCCTGGTCTTAATGGTGGGCCCCAGATGCTTGATACCAGAACAGGCTTTAGAGTGGAGCCCAATGTGTGGGCATGACCTCTCATCTGGCTTTTGGGGACCATGACCAGAGCTAATGGTGAGAGGCCTCTTGGCCACCAGCATTCACTTTAACTCTTCTGCCAGTTGCTAAGAGAGTTAGCTTCATTTAAAAACCTTGCTGCCATGAAGACAGTTAGTCCACAACTTTTGTAACCTTCCCTCCCTACCTTGGATTAAAAGTACTCTCCTGAGAGAAAGTGAGGTCTGCAACAGGAGATCAAGGGCCCCAACACTGGCAGACTGTGAATTAAAGATACTGCCAGAAAAAAGATGCCGACATACAAGGTTCTTGATCAGAAGAAATGCCAGAGGTGCAAGTCTTCTATTCATTGGATATTGTTTTGTGGCAGGGATGACATCATTGCCCAGTTTCTTATTTTGTCTTCAATGAATTCTAGGACTTTGGTGTTGATGCCAACTGCCAAACTATGGTCAGATCTGTTTAGGACTCGCCACGCAAGACTGAGCCAAGTGAGGTGGCTCCAGCTTTACGCAAGAGGCCTTTTATCTGGCTGCTGATCAGGGCCACCATACTTTTTAAGGTAGTCCTGAAGCAGTGAAACTGAATAGATGTGTATGTATCTTGGATGTTTGATAAAGCTCTGGCTCGGGAAAGATGGAACATGATAGAAACTCCTTAAAAGTTCAGTATATGTATTGGTTAATTAGTTTTCTTTCCTGTCTGATGGACTAGCTAGTGATGAGAAGGTGGATCAAGCTCCTCTATATCAAAGGAACATTTTGTTGGCTTGCTGCAAGAATGGAGCTTGTTGAAAAACATCAGACGGGGAAATGCGTGTGGGCTAATGGTGTACAAAGAGACGGAGCAACATCTGTCCAAGTCTTTTACAGATTACATGCTGCAATGCCTGAGAGATAGCATCAGAGCACTGAGAAATACACTTAAAAAGAGAACAATCTGCAAACTTTGTTCTTTGAAAAATTACTGTGATAGGCCCATGAGTTTGTGTAAGCAACGCACTTCATGGACTTAGCTGCCGAGGTAAACAAGACGTCGGTTCCAGTTTACAGGATTTATTTACTGAGCCCAGGGCTGGTATTGCCAGGAATGAGATTGAGATTGATTGGTGGGCCCCTAACAAAAGAAAAACATGCAAAATATTGAAACACTTATCTCCATTCGTGCCTTGGAGTGTGTCACGTTGGGCCACAAATTTTCTCTTTTTGCCGTAGCAACCAATTAAATTCTCTTCTCCATGCTTCTAGTGCAATGGCCAATAAAACCAATCATTCTTTTTGAGTATAACGACCACTATTACATTATCCATAAATGCAAGGGGTACCACTGTTTCAGGCCGTGAACACAGTGGTCAATTGAACGTTGATGCTGATTTTTACTGGAATTGTCAGAGAGGCTTGAATTAAAAGGCCCCTTTTGTGTTGAGTCATTAGGGATGGGTCCAAAGGGTACATATAAGTATAAAGTGTCTATCTTTCGAGGAAATCAAGTCTCCTTCTACCCCACCACCATATGTTATTATCACATTGGTCATTCTTCATTACTGAAAATTTGTTTTGGGGATTGTAACTTCATAATTTCTGTTTTGTATTCAGGTATGCAGTGGAACAGGGTAGACAAATGTACATGAACAAGAGAAATTCGGTGGATGCTTGACCACCCAATTGCACCCTTTGATAGATGGAACCAGTCTAAGCTGTCTCTGACATGTCAGTCCATTCTAACAAAACTCTCTCTAACTTGACAGCCTTTTTCACAGTTTCCTATAGGCTGGCATTTCAGTAGCCTGGCAGTCTCATGTAACACAGTAGTGGTCAAAATTAGGTTTTAGTAGGCATGAGGGTACAAAATCTGTGGGTTTGGAAGCTTTGCAGGCACAAATAGGCTCACTAAGTGGGTAGGGTTGCTGGTGATAGCTTATATAGTATATAAAAGAGGATTCCCTTGACATTAGGGACATATGGTACAAGAGTCACTAGGTATCACATAGAATGATGCATGCCAGTCATAATCCCAGGGAAATGAGTGTTCTTCTTAAACATACAAGGCATGAAGGGACCAGCAGAAACCATAGGAAAGGCCATCCTGCTGCATAGTGGCAGAGGGAAGAACTTAATTGAGGTCTTCATTGTTGTGTGACTTCCTGCCCCGTTGATTACTGTTAATTTTTTGTTCCGGTGTCACAGGAGCAGGAATTGAAAGGAAGTCTCAGTTAGAGGAAAACCTGACCAAGGTTTCAACCCTTCCTCACTTTATCCAGAACAAAAAAAAGTTGAGATTGGAGTAAGGACTAGCAAAGCTTCACAGGTAGGACTTTCATACACCAATGTCATAGTTCCTCCAAAAGACTATTCTACATTTTCATTACTCTTACACTTATTACTACTCTTACAGTATAGAACCTCTTTAACATGTGAAGATAGAACCTCCTCTTTTCCTGTTGCACTGCATTTCCCCTAAGGTGTTCTGCATTGATTGTAAAATGACAGCTTTGCCAAAAAACATAGAGGAAAAAGAAGGTGAAGAGGACATGAAACATCAAGGGACCAGGCTTGGACACTTGGCAAAAAAAAGTATTTCTTTATTACAGGTATTTATATAGCTCCAACAATTTATGCAGCGCTTTTACATAGTCTACATTCACATCAGTCCCTGACCTCAAGGAGCTTACAATCTAAGGTCCCTATCACATGCATACATACAGGGCCAATTTTACCTTTCAGCATATCTTTGGAGTGTGGGAGGAAACTGGAGTACCCAGAGGAAACCCACACAAGCATAGGGAGAACATGCAAACGCTCTGCAGATAGTGACCTGGCTGGGATTCAGGCTCCACCCCCTGCACTGGACTCACAGAAGAAATGAATGCTGCAGACAGCGGTCCCACTTCAATACAAGGTGCTACTCTCTGCAGTATTTAGGATCTGCTCACTACCAGAGGAAAAGAGGGTGAAGAGGACCTGTAATGGCATGGGACCGGATGGAAGACACCTATGAAAAAAAGGTATGTATACAAAACATTTTTAAGGGTGCATGGGTGAGTTTTTTGAAGCCCAGGGTGCCAAGGCTCCACCCCCACCCTGGAATGCAAAGTGCAAAGATGCTGCAATGTAAGAAATGGGACAAATGAGCAGGGAGATCTTGAGTTTGGAGCTTTTTACAGCTGAACTCCAGGCAAACAGCTTAATACACAGATTAAATAGATATGACGGAGAAAGGCATTTGTTTTTCTCTCCATCCAGTTCTAAAATTGACAAAGCTCTGCCACACAGGGGAGAAGCCCTCATTTTTGCCTGCTGCGGTTCAGTAATACTTACAGGTCTTGTCTCTCCTCCTGCCTGTAATTGGATAGTGAACGGACAAGCAGCAGACTGATTAGCTCTCTCGTCCTATCAGCATGCTTCTTATACTGCAGCACAACGGATTGGCTCCTTGCTCTGTTCTTCCTACCACGTGCTCTGCTGTACAATGCTCCTACCAAGTCTGATCCAGGAACTTACATTTAAAAAATACATTCAATACGAATTAATGAATACAGAGCTGCATTAGTTTGTGTCTTTTATACCCGCCCAGAGTTCAGCTTTAAACAATAACATAATCTTGATTTCCCTGTAAGTTTAATGCTACTTTATATTTATTCAGGTTTGGCTTCCTATTGGGTTTTATGCTCCATTTAAAAACTAAAAGTAACAAGGACATTCTGCACACTTGGCTGAATCCACCCCGCAGGCTGGAAGCTGTGGGTCTAGTTCTCAGAACAGTAAAGGACGGTCTGTGTCCCCAGTCCCAATTCTTTCACTTTCCTCCATGTTCATTCTTCTGCCCTTTGATAACAACAATGTGTTTGATGTGGATTTCAGAACTTTGATACTGTGCCTTGCCTGATGGATAACAGCTCAGATCTGTTATTTTTATAGCACTGAAACTAATTGCTCCAGGATTGCAAAACACATTAGGCATTACAGCTTGCCTGCATTAGAGGACAAGGGTAGAGCAGATACGCCTGTCATGGCTGGAAGCACTCGCAGTTGTTGCCGATAAATTAATTCAACAAGGCTTTTCTTTATCTATACTTATTTGCTTCTTTTTATGGCTGTTGCTGCCAGGAACATGTGTAAAAATGGTGAAATGTAGTTCCTGTGTGTGCATCTACTTCTCAGTATGTCTTCAGAATGGGAGCCTTTCTTTGCTCTGACACTGCATGTGCAGGAATCTCAACCTGAAAAAAGTAATTTCAGGGAGGTGCCCTTCAGTTTTCAGGGAGGTGCCCCCATGCAGGGGGGGGGGGAGCACCCCCCAGAAATGATGGCAGATACCAATGAAGCTAATGCTTCCATTTCTATCTGATTTTTTTTTTTTTTTTTTTAGTATTCTGACAGCTGCTGCCGTCAGAATAAAAAAAAAACAGCATAGGAATGAATAGCTAGATTGCTATTGGCTATTTCAATTTGCAATAGCCAATAGCAAGCTGCCTATTGCACCCACCCTCTGCTGCTGTCAATCAGCAGAGAGGGGGCCTGATGGAGAACTTCAGGTCCACCTCTTCTGATTGAGTGGGCGGGTGCAATAGCCAGTCTGCAGAAGTGGTGCATAGGTAGGTAGGACACATACTTTGCAAAGGTTTGAGGTTACCAAAGAGCAAACAATTTGGATTTTAGGTGCACTACTATAGCAAGAAAAGGTATTATGTATGGATGCACCGATACCAAGTATATTACTCGGTACATGTACCGATACTTTTTGAGCTCCAAGACTAGACTAGAGAAAAATGCAAAAGTTAGGAGGCAGCTGTCATTTGTAAGGAGCATATGTAGCTCCTGGGATTTGTACATCTCTGTTTTAATGTATGTTTTTGTTGTTATAAATATATATAAGTGATGCACCGATACCAGTTTTGCGAGTACGAGTACTGATACATTTTGGTTTAGTGTCATGTGACGGTTTTTCTAAAACAATACAGACTAATGATTTCAGGACAGTGGTGGAGCGCCAGAGCCAGGTCCCAGCTGCAACCGATGCAACCCTGGTAGTTCTCATGAAAATGCCAAGTATCTGCACTGGTACTCAAAAAGTATCAGTGCATACCTAATATTATGTATGCTAATGTTGTATATTTTGAATTAGAAAAGAGTTTTTCCTTGAAGCACATCTTTGGGCAAACCAAAAAAGTACCCTTGTAGTGGGGCTACCCCTGCACTGCAAGGGTTAAGTGTTTATTTTTGTCTAGGGGCTGGAGTATAGCAGATTTAATTACTTGATCCCCGCTCTCACCGGCTCCCTCCGGTCCCGCAGCCTCTTCTCACCTGATGGTTCTCTGATGGTCTAAGAACACTGATGTCATCACATCTAAAGCAGGGTCCATAGGCCAACGTTAGACTTGAGGATGCTGAAGGACAGTACACTAGCTAGAGTGGAGGGGGAGAGTGCTGACCACTAGAGGAATGGGGTTCAAGTAAGTAAATCTGCTTTACTACAAAAATGGGCTCTTAAAGGGAATTTAAAAGGCTTACCCTTGTGGTGGGGCTAACCCCGCACTGCAAGGCTTAAAGTGACATTAAACCCTCAGATTTTTTAACATAAACCAATACTGTAATGTGTGCCTTACTGTAATCCATGGCTGTTTCCCTTCTCTTTGCTGCTCTTCCTTTTAAATCCTCATGTCTTTTCATGCTGGTGGAGAACTTCCCTTTGCAGCTGAGTGCCTCTTCCTGTAGTGCTGGCTCAGGTTACAAACCTATACACAGACCCCTTGTAGCCATTCCAGAGACAAGGCAGTCTGCTGCAAAACAGAAGTTCTGCCCAGAATGAGAACAGATACAGATTTAAAAGGAAGAGCAGCAAAGAGAAGGGAAACTACCATGGATTACAGTAAGGCGCACATTACAGTATTGGTTTATGTTAAAAAATCTGAGGGTTTAATGTCACTTTAAGTGCTTATTTTAATCTAGGGGGCGTAAATAAAGCAGATATACTTACCTGATCCTTGGTCAGCCGGACTGGTTCCTGCAGCCTCTGCTCTCCTGAGAACCTCTGACGTCATCATGTCTTATGCAGGTCCATTGATTTGCCATTAGATGTGACAATGCCAATGGATATCCAAAAGCTGGAGAGGAGGGGGAGAGAGGTGAGCTCTGACTGCCACAGAACTGAGGATCAGGTGTCTAGATCTTCTTTATTTGAGTCCTCTAGCCTTGAGCCTTGAGATTTCCCCTCACTTCCTGTCCTAGTAAGCTCAAACTTTTCCTGCTCTCCAACTCTAGTGCTCTATGCTGGCATTATTCAGTAAGATCCATACTGCTAGTACAAGTGTCCTCAGATCTGTATTTCAGAGGAACAGAGGGGTTGTGTCAGAGCAGGTGCGCTGGGTCCTTACAGTAATTTTGGTGTCACCCCCTCTAAAAATTCGGGCACTCAGTCATGGACCGAGAGTCCGACAGCTACATGAGAGAAAAGGACACCCGGTGGCATACCTTATCTTGCTGGATGAATGTCCCCTCCTCTCTTTGTGTCTATCACCAAGATGGCTACCATCAGGTAAGTGCAAGCAAAGTCATTACACACGTGAGTCTGATGATGTCACGCGCATGCATGATGATGTCCCAGCGTGTGACACGCGGAGGCCGCACCAGGTGACACCCCGCCTGGTGACACCTTTGCAGGATGCACATTGTTTTCAATTAGTTGTCAGACTCATAGACTTGCATTGTGAGAAGGAGCAGTAAAGCACCACCGTTGTGTAGCAGGAAGCAAATGCAATGATGAAAAATGGCTGCCCCATGCACCTATAAAATGACAAACTCTACCTAGAAACAAGGTTTCGAGCATAAAAACACAATTAGGACATCATTTACATTAAGCGTATCTCTTTTACTTGTATATTTAAGAAATCCTTGAAAAGACTATACATTCCCTTTATTGGGAAGGAACACATTCAGAATCTCCTTGTGCAAACCCTGAAATGGCACTTTAGAAAAGCATGGCATCAAGTCTTCAATCTCCCTCCTGGCAGCTGGCCAGCTCCAATATTTTCCTAAGGATGAACTGTTCTTTTTGCAGCCTTCACAAAAGAAAAAGAAATCCCTTTTTTCCTTTTCTTTTATTCGCACAAAGACGTGTAGGTGAATAAAAACAACCAGAAGAAAAATAAGACTTTGATTTTCTGTTTGAATAAAAAAAAGCTGGTTAAAATGAGAAGTTAAAGGGGCCGCATACTGGAACAGTGAAAATAAAACGTGAATTGGTTTGTATTCCAAATGTTTTGGTAACCGAATCAATAATATTCCTACAAATATGAAATGGCAGAACATAAAGGGCCAGTCAATGCAAAAGTGGTATTTTACTTAGGGCCCATTCACACTATAGTGGGCATTACCATAACGTATGGTAATGCGCTTAATGTGGTGCAATGCTTGGCAGAGCTATGTATTCAATGGGCCGCCATGATGGGCATTGCAGTGTCCTGTGGTGAAAACTAAAAGCCAGGAGCAATTTTTCCTGCTTTGGAGCTTATTCGAAAAAAGCATTCTGAGGTGAATGCATTACCGCAATGCCCCATGGTGTAAACAGGTCTTTATAGGGGGAAAAAATAGAGGGAAATTGGTGGGCTGAGTCCATGGTGTAAGCAGGCCCTTATAGGGAGAAATTGGTGGACTGAGTCCATGGTGTAAGCATGCCCTTATAGAGGGAAATTGGTGGACTGAGTCCATGGTGTAAGCAGGCCCTTTTAGAGGGAGATTGGTGGGCTGAGTCCATGGTGTAAGCAGGCCCTTATAAAGGGAGATTTGTGGGCTGAGTCCATGGTGAAAGCAGGCCCTTATAGGGCGAAATTGGTGGACTGAGTCCATGGTGAAAGCAGGCCCTTATAGAGGGAAATTGGTGGGCTGAGTCCATGGTGTAAGCAGGCCCTTATAGGGCGAAATTGGTGGGCTGAGTCCATGGTGAAAGCAGGCCCTTATAGAGGGAAATTGGTGGGCTGAGTCCATGGTGTAAGCAGGCCCTTATAGGGAGAAATTGGTGGACTGAGTCCATGGTGTAAGCAGGCCCTTATAGAGGGAAATTGATGGGCTGAGTCCATGGTGTAAGCAGGCCCTTATAGAGGGAGATTTGTGGGCTGAGTCCATGGTGAAAGCAGGCCCTTATAGGGCGAAATTGGTGGACTGAGTCCATGGTGAAAGCAGGCCCTTATAGAGGGAAATTGGTGGGCTGAGTCCATGGTGTAAGCAGGCTCTTATAGGGAGAAATTGGTGGGCTGAGTCCATGGTGTAAGCAGGCCCTTATAGAGGGAAATTGGTGAGCTGAGTCCATGGTGTAAGCAGGCCCCTAAAACAGATATATCAGGGCCAGTGCTCAGGGGACCAGCTGATTCTGCAGGGAAAGAAGACTTTTAAATGTCAAGGAGCAGCATCCATTTTAAGTGATTTACGCATCTACCAAAAAATGTAAATATCATACCTGTTGACCTTGTCACTTCCTGTGAGCTGAAAAGACAGCACAAACAATGGTATTTCTCTTTTATACACTACTAGCCCCATGAGCCCACCATGTAATGAAGAGGAAAGGCAGACATGTTTAAAGTTCAGCCTGTGTGACAACCATGGCTCCCTCCATAGATACAGTGGAGGAGTGAATGTAGACACAAGTGGACAGAAAGTGTGTTTTTCATAAGATTACCAAAACGAATGCAGCCACCACATCTAAGGACTGGTAAGCTGCAATATATAATATTTTTGTTTTGGGTTTAGATACACTTTAAGAAAAGACAGAAACATATTTATGCATTTTTAATTTTTAGTCAAAAGAATAATACATAAAAATAATGATACATAATAGACATATTCACAACAAAAAAATTTGTTTGCAGAAGAAACAAATGAAAACGAAAAACGTTTTCATTCGTTTCATCAAAGGAAACACATTTTTATGTTGTTTTGAATTCTGAGGCAACGAGTCTCTGAATCCGAAAACCGCACACTGAAACCACAGAACAAGCGGCGGCCCTATTGGGCGCGTTCGCCGCCATTTTGGAGTAGATCTTGGTGCACACCATGATGGCAGTGCCCGAATGTTCGAGCGCTGCCATCTCGGTGTATACCAAGATCTACTCCAAAATGGCGGCTCGTTCAGCGTGTGACGTCACCGGCATGTGACGCCATTTGATCTGCTTCCAAGATGGCGGCAGGCAATTCGAAAATTAATTTATGTATGCCCGCACATCGGTTTAGTATATTCGGGCATATATTAAAGTTGTTGTTACGGATTCCGCCGGATCAACTGATTTTCGTTGATTTGCAGGTTCGTCCCAATCCCAATGCACATGTCTAATACTTAAAAATAATAACAATATAACAATAATAATGATAATGATAAATAAAAATGATGATATATAAAAATCAATTACAATACAACAATAATAATGATACATAAAAATAATTACAATACAACAATAAAAAGGATAAATAAAAATTATGATATTTAAAAAAAATAAAAATAATAAAGTTAAATAAAAATAATAACGATATAACAATAATAGTGATAAATAAAACATAAAAAAATAAATTAAATTAAATGGATGCAAATGTGTTATATTTTCCCTGTAAATGAGAGTAAATGAGGTCTCACTTTCACCTCAAAGTCCTTCAAAGTCAAAAGAAAGTGAAAAGCAGATGAAAAACAAACATCTTCTGGGATCTTATCCTGTCCAGCAAATCAACTGTGAGGAGAGGAGCCCGAGATCTGCACACAGTACAGATAGTGCCTTGGATGGAAAGCCGGCCAGATGTTCTCCAACTTGGTGGAATTAATTTTAACAAGATGTTGATGCCGTAACAAAGGGCGGAATTATTTTGGCACTTGGCTGTGTTCAAACACCTGGTTTTGACAAACTTTCCTTCAAACTTTCATTGTCTTGTTTTTTTTTTCTCTCGTCAAGGTTTACTTCAGAGAAAAATATGAAAGGTCTTTTCTTATTTTGAAACCACCCTTTGCTACATCTTACAAACAAATGTGTTGTTAATCTATAGTTTAAAATCTATAGGCTAATACACGGAAATATATTAAACAGTATAAAAGGCCAAAACCTTTTTTTTTAGTTTTTGATAGAGTAGGGAATGACAAAAGCAGAACTGAAAGCGTGCCAAGCAGGACCATGGGCAATATATGGATTTATATTGCAGAAAAGACATTCTGGGGCTAATATATAATAAGTTCGCACAGTGTATAGCTAGGTGAACGATGATCACAGTGCCTTACTGGCATTAGATGGAGCTGGGCAGCATAGGAATTTCCTATGCTCCTCAGCTCCATCTAGAGGTAGAAGTGAGTTGTGGATGTCGTTCGCACAGCTATATGCTGTGCAAATGTGTTATAAATCAGCCCTGCTGTGTCTTTTTTTAGACACCATCCAGTGTACAGTATTTTCTTGGGGTTTTTATTTTTGTTTTTGACGCCATTTGGGGAATATTTTTCTTCACTTCTTTTCCCTATGACACTTATGCAAGAAATTTGTGGAGTGGTTGTTAATGGCACAGAAAGGTGTATGGAGAGGAATATAAGCATTGTCAGAAGTTGCAGGCCTTCCCTACTTTGCCAACAATGTGTTTTTATTTTTGACCGGGTCCCTGTTTGGCTTAATATAGAGAAGGTATTTTTCTCTAACACTCACACTTGATTTTTATAGTGAAATTCTCGCGCACAGGAGTGAACCGATCACATCTTTTGGCATTAGACACCACGTCTGAGACTTGAGACCCGTGTATTACAGACCTGTAGTCTCAGTTCCCTGTTTGTCAGGCAGGTGTTACTGGAACCAGCAGTTATTTTCCTAAAGGTAACTGTGAATATATTCCACTGTCAACTTTTCCATCATTTTTCAAACTTAAGTTTCTGAGCAGGAAGAGATTATGTTTAAATGAAAGGTGCAATTATTTTAATCTGTAATCTTTACCACCGTGAAAACAACCGTGAATAAATTAACCAACTGAATAAGGGTGCCTTGTAAAAAAATATACAGTATATATATATGTATATATATATATATATATACAGAGAGAGAGAGAGAGATACAGTAT
>NW_017306277.1:4370559-4384654 GCF_000935625.1 Nanorana parkeri
TATATAGTATATTAGGACATGAATGCCTTATATTTCTATTTACAGACTTTTTCCCTTTGTACTTCAAACTGGTAATTCTGCAAGTAACACACCTCTTGCCCTATGGTGATAACGCTCGCTCACTGTGATGTATCTATGGAGGAGCAGCATTGTGACCCTAGGATGAAAAATATCTTAGGACTACAATATAACTTCCCTTCTCCTCGTCTCTAGGCAAACTCCAGCTCTCCAGCTGTGGCGCAACTACAAATCAAATTAGGGATTGCAAGACTGGAGGGCCGGAGTTTGCCTACCCCTGCCATACACTTTAAAAGTCAAAGTGGTATGCACCAACCCAGCTATTGCATTCTCCAGCTGGTTTCATATGTGCAGGAAGCACGCACTGTCTTAATTACTCATAAGCAGCTGCTCCCAGCTTTCCATCAGGGACACTTTCTTAATAAATCTTGCTTGGACGGTAAGGTGCAGATAGGCTGTGACCATTGGATTACTTATACTGGAATTTTCCCATGTTTGATTGGAGCGAACCTTCGATGCATTCTGTCCACTGCACAGTTACAGTAGCTCCCGGTTATTTTTGGGCTTTGGTATAATTCCTCATTTATATATAGCCACCATGTTCGTTCACTGACTCACTGTAATCTATTAACGAACAGTATGATGAGTTACTTCTTACAAGTACCAGTGGGAGTGGATTGACATAAAAAATATTGTGACCTTTCACTGGTTTCCAGTAAAGTGTGGGAGGTGTTCTCAGCTGTTGGGCAGCAATGAATGTAGTTTATGTGCTGTTTTTCAATCTTCACATTTGAGTGAATACCTTTCATGCAGCTTAAAGAAGAACCCTTGAATACTAAAATAACTTGATTTAAAATGAGTTGCTTATTGAATACCAGTTTTCCTTTGTTTTAGCGCAGTAGCTGTAGCCCAGATCTTGACATTCAAAGTCTACTATTGGCCTTCTCAGGAGTGTCTCTAGCATAATGGGGGTGGTGAGTGGGTGTATGAGATTATGATGGCGCATGCTAACGGCGCTCTGGCTGATGTCCTGGTGTTGCATCTATGGGGGGCTTTGTGGACTCTCAGTTGGCTGTGCTGGTTCTATGGTGGGCTGTGCAGGTTCAATAGTGGGCTATACGGGGTCAATGGTGGGGTGTTCGGACTCTCAGGTGGCTGTGCAGCTTCTATGGTGGGCAATATGGGGTCTATGTTGGGCTGTGCAGACTCTCAGATAGCTGTACAGGTACTATGGTGGGTTGTGTGGACTCTCAGGTAGCTATGTGGGGTCTATGCTGGGCTGTGTGAGTATTAGGAGGGATGTGCAGTCTCCCCAGGGATCCTGGTCAGTCTCCACAGGTGATATGGATCCATTTATTCTTCCCCTTTGGCCCTCACTGCCAGGGTAGCATTCAGTTTAGGTTTATAGCAATCGCCACATACACTCATTTGGATTTTAGAACTTACCTCTGATCCTGAGGAAGCTCATTGTGAAACGCGTCAAAGAAAGTTGGCTACTACAGTTGTATCACTGAAATTATTAAATTAGCAGTCAACAGCTGCATTCTTGTTAACAAATATGCTAAACTGGTATTGAGGTTAAAGAGTACCCAATTTTTTTTTTTCATTCACAACTCTATGATTTATTTTATATGTGATATAATAAAAGTTGATGGCTTATAAAACTGTAATTCTGTTATTGGTGGGACCCTTAAAATCCCATGTGAAAATATATCTGTAGAAATAAAGACAATAATCTGTTGTCATTGGTTATAAAATACACTGCCCGCCCAAGAAAAAAGTCACACACTAATATTTTGCTGGACCATCTTCAGCTTTGATTACGGCACACATTCTCCGTGGCATCATTTCAATAAGCTTATGCAAAGTCACAACATTAATTTCTATTCAGAGTTGCATTCATTTTTCACCAAAATCTTGTAGTGATGATAAGAGAGTCGGACCACTGCGTAAAGTGTTCTCCAACACATCCCGAGGATTCTCAATGGGGTTAAGGTCTGGACTCTGGTGGCCAATCCATGTGTGAAAATGATGTCTCCTGCATCCTGAACCTCTTTAACAACGTGAGCCCGATGAATCCTGGCATTGTCATCGTGGAATACGCACAATGTGTCAGCGGGGATGAAAAAATCCATTGATGGAAAAACCTGGTCATTCAGTATATTCAGGTAGACAGCTGACCTCATTTTTTAGGCACATAACGTTGCTGAACCTAGACCTATTATTCAGTGGAAGGCTCTGACCTATTTACTAAATCTAGGTTGAGAATTTTTTTTGGACGGGCCTGTGTCATACTTATCCCTCGGTCACAGGGATGAAAGTTTCTATGTGCAGGTCATCCCTGTAACAAGTTGCCCTTGAGTAATTACCAGTATCAGTGTCTCATTTGTTGTGAACTTGTTGTTTGCCTTACATACAGCTAAAGTATCAAGTACATCATGTTAATGCCAATAGTTCTTGGTGTCTTTACAACTTTTTTAGTCTGTTTAGTGTTGCTCCTAATTGTTTTTGAATTGTTTCAACTAGGGCTGGTAATGATTAAAATTTTTGTGTTCGATTAATCGAATTTTTTTAAAATTGATTAATTGATTAATTTCGATTAATTATAATGCACATGCAGATCCAACTACATTGGCCTATACACATAAAGCACAGCAATGAAGTAATAAAATTAACTAGGATCACACTAATCCAGCACGTTATTAATCTCACGCGGGGCAACTCAGAATAATAACGTGCTGGATTAGTGTGATCCTAGTTCATTGTATGATTTAATTGCTGTGCTGTATGTGTATAGGCCAATGCCTTGGCTGGCGCTCGTGCAGAGAGTTTCAAAAAAAAATTAATCGATCAAAAATATTTTAATCGATCAAAAAGATTAACGATTAATCGAGAAATTAATTGTTAATTTGCACAGCCCTAGTTTCAACTGACTTTACTATTAAGTTTGGTGACATCATTGTATATGATTTAAAGGGTATTTATGGTCAAAAACTAATAAACAAACATGAATTTCTGTATTGAATTTCAATAAGTCATATGCCGCTCCTTTGGGGGTCATTCACATGAGAGTGCACATCTGTTCGACGTGCATAGACCAGATCCCAGGAGTGACAGGTGCTGCATGATAGGGATGCACCGATACCGATACTAGTATCAGTATTGGTGCCGATGCCAAGTATTTGGTGTACTCATACTCGGCCAAATGCTCTGATGCCTAGATCGATACTTGAGCTTCTGGTTTCCTTCATTACATGGCGCCCGCTTCCTGATTGGCAAGAAAGCAGGCTCCATGCTTTTTTGTTACCAGGTTATGAGGGAGCATGGAGATGGCTTTTCGACCAATCGGGAAGCCGGGCAGCGTGTAATGACGCTTTGCTCGACTTCCTGATTGGCCAGCTTCTCGACCAATCAGAAACACAGGCAATGCGTCAAACTGCTTAATAACTGAACCATGTACAAAAAAGGGCATGAAATACTGTCTACCCCAAACCTAACACTAAGGAAGTTATCCAAATTATAGTCAATAGGTATGCTACATTTTGTAAACATTCCTATAGTAATACACATTTTTTTTTTAACATTCAAGATGCCTTTTAATTCTTTACAGAATTCTTCCAAAACAAAGAAAAAGGTTGTATGTAAGGGTCCAAGACATCAAATTGTTTTGCCTTTGCTAAAGCCAAAATGGTCTCAACTAAATGCGGGCTTATGACCATAACTATGCACATATTAAAAAAGAAGCACATTTCCAAAAATCAGAGCAATAAAAGCCTCACCCTGCACTGGTTTATAATACAGACACAGCCTAGATTTATCATTCTTGATCCGTACTATCGTCCATAATCTCTGCTCTGAGGTTTCCTTACAATATCTTGCACTGATTTGGTCCAGCAAGCTTATGGTAAACCCATCATTAGATATATATATGGGGAATGTCCTTACCAACCTCCTTCTGAAAAATATGTTTGCCTGGCTGCTATGCTGACTCTATTACATTCTAAGGTACTGACCCATAGAAAGTATACAGATCAAAAAAGTAAGGGTACAGGCAGAACTTTTAATCTGTGTACTTGTTCCAGGTCAGTGACTGAAAGTATTGAAGCTAGGGGGTCAGAATGGCAGCCAACCAGCATTTTCAGAAAGAGGTGTGATCAATGGCAGGGTCCATGTTTTTGTCATTATGGGTTTGCTTTAGGACAGCTGTATGAGTGCCTGTGTATATAGGATGTACCCATGCTTGGAGCCAAATGTTCTGGATGGACAGGTGGCCATTGTCATGTAAAAGAAAGTATGTTGGTACCACTCCATTCCAAAACTCAATAATAAGCAGGTGTTAAAAACAATAACCCTCAACTTTATTTAACATGGAAGACTGAATGCTGTGAGTGCAGGCCATCATGGACCTGCCCCCTAAAGGAGGCGACACCATGATAATGATAAGGAAATCGGCACTGACGTCATCAGATTATCACAGTTGTCTACATCACTGAGCTCTGCCCACCACCAGGAAAAATCCAAAGAGGAAGAGGACCTTTTGTATAAGGTAAGTATTTAAAAAAAAAGGATAAAATAAATAAAAGCTTCCAAAGGGGAGCCCAAAGTTGGGCTTTTAAGTAAACCTGATACTTTACCCTGCATTTGCAAAGCGTAGGTTTGCGTTGACTTGAATTTGATATTTCTCCCCTTTTGCCTTTTGAGTAAGTAGAACTTTACGATGGCCCCTGAACAGAGCATTCTACACAGTGAAATGGTGATGCATGTAAACAATGAGGAAATGAAAAACACAAGTTCAGGGCAAACCTTGGGCAGTCTCCGATCCTGTATTTCTATGTCCAGTGCTTGAGTTTGACTTGAGTTCCCCTTTAATGTCTCAGACGCTTGGACAGCCTTCTGAATCCTCAAGCTTCTTTTTACAAATAAATGGCCACCGTGTTTTTCCATGACTACTGTAAAACATTTTACGCCAGTTAGGTCACAGGCGGTGCCGTTAATGGATTTTAATCATGTTTTTCCAGCTGTGTTATAGCATAACTTTTGCTTATGTATGAGAGCTCATCTTTTCAGGTCTGAGTGACCTTGGCTCTGTCCAAGGACTGTGTGTTCAACATTGCGTAACTCCCCTTCTATGCCGATGTCTTACTTCAGTTCTGAAAGTCAAAGTTTTGTTTAGAACCAGGCATGCATATCTGCTGCTGTCAGTGATCGCTGGTCAGTGGATGTATCTTGTTACTGTAGTTATATCTAGTACTATAGTGGGTTGATTATTATGAATACCAGGTGTACTCAACAATCTACTGACTGTTATAATATGAAAGGGACAATGTCAGGAGCAATGAAACTATATTTATTTTATTACATGTATTTATATAGTGCTGACAATTTTACTCAGCTCTTTACATAGTGCACATTCACATCAGTCCCTGCCCTCAAGGAGCTTACTATCTAAGCTCCCTATCTCACATGCATACAGGGCCGGTTAACACAGGAGGCAATTAACCTTCCAGCATGTCTTTGGAGTGTGGGAGGAAACCGGAGTACCCGGAGGAAACCCACGCAAGTACAGGGAGAGCATACAAACTGCTTTGCAGATAGTGACCTGGCCCGGGATTCAAACCATGTTCCCCCAGTGCTTCAAGGCCGAAGCGCTAACCACTATGTCACTATGCTGCCCAATAAGGTCTCGATTCATGTAGATTTAAACCCTGAGTTTGCTAAAGCACTGTGTATAAAAAACAATTGCCATTTTTTTAAACTAAAACACTTGTTTTCACCTTTTTTCATCCTTTGTTACACTTCTTTGCGGCCTGTCTACATGCACTCCATCAATGGCATTTCTCAGTGGCTGATTTCCCGATGGTGACAACGTGGACCATGCCTGCATAATGTGTGTTGAAATGTTCAGTTGTAGTTTCCATTATGAGAACAATGGGTGACAAGGTGGCAATGCAGGATCACAATTGGGAGAGAGCGTTGTCACTCTATAACAGGAAGTGCATACAAGGAGCTTCATGGCAACATCAAGGAGCAGCATTCTCTGTAAATTATTTCATTAGCGCTTGAAATAGCTTAAAAACCTTTTGACTATAATATCACTTTCATGTTGTGTTTCTGTTACAGGAAGTGAAGGAAAATCTCCCCAATGGTACAAAGACGTGAAAAAATTTTTGTGGCAGGGTTTTTAATTCTTATCTATTCTATCCAACATGTAAAAAAAAGGTGTTTGGCTATACATACCTTTTGATTCCTGTCCTTAAAACCAAAAACCTAACTTGGACAAAGCTTGGAGCTAAAGTCATGATATACTTAAAGGGGTTCTAAACCCTCCTGTTTTTTTGCCTATATCTACTGCTATCAAGCAGTAGATATTGGCAAAAAGTTTTTTTTTAAAACAGCGGTTTAAACTTATCTTGTTTACACTGCGAGCTCCCGCCCGAGAATCCGAAACTGCTCGGGAGGCCGCAAAGCATCTTGGGGCGGGCGCATGCGCAGTTTGGATTCTCGGCCGGGAGACGAGCAGAGACGCGAGGTAAGTCTATGGACACGTGCACCCACATGCAGACACCGCTGGATCGGAAGTGCCAGTTGAAACTGGAGGAACAGATGAAAATATCAGGCAAGAAGAAGAAGATCGGAGTAAGAGACATCATTTAACGTAAGTGCTGACTTTAACATTTGGGGGGAGGGAAAAAAAAATATCCGTTAATGTCACTTTAATTGTGAACATGGAGCTTTGTTAGTAAATTAACTGTAAGAGAAAGACTCCTTGAGAAAATGTTGCTCCAGGCTCCCTCCAGTGCTGCTTAGAAGCCGTTTAGTCACATGATCTCTGCTAACGGGGGAAGAACACACACTTACCACAGAAACAAATGCTTGGGCTTATGGCTATGTGAGCAGCACTATAGGAAGCCTGAAGCAGCATTTTAACCCAGAAATAAAAATATTTTCGCCATACCTTGACATTTTAAGGTAGCTGAGTTGGTCTTTTTTAACGTTACTTTTACCAGGTACAACCTAGTGAGAATGTATTACTGCTCAGGTATGACACTTCTTTCATCTGCCAGAAGCAGTGCAGGGCTTTCTAATTTTTAATTTCTAAGAGATTAAAAATGTAACCTCCCTAATAGGGCATGTTGGCTAAGACCCTTATATAGTATCCTAATATGCTTGAGGTTCAGCCAGTGTGTAGCTTTCAGCTGCATGCCTATCAGCATGACTGCTGTTATAGGGTAAAAGAGTCCCCAAAAAAGACATGAACCTCTTTCAAAACTTTATTTGGTGTTGGGGAGTTCCAGGCTCTACATCTCTATTGTGCTAGAAGGGATTGCTGGGATGTTGTGAGGTTTTATATGATAGGCCATTGGTAGGAATGGAGCAGAAGCTTACCTTTGCATCCAGAACAATAGCAGCAGTGATGTTTTCCAAAAGTTATTATGGTGTTTGTCATTTAAAGTGAGTTAAATTTTAAAAATGCCTTCAAGCACCTTAACTATTAATAAAAACGTATTTCTGTTTTTTTCTATTATAACACCTGTGCCAAACAAAGCTGAAATATCTGCATTTATGGAGTGTTATACATTCTTACCTTACAGGAATTTTTATTTTATTATTTTTTCAGATATAACATTTTTTAATGGTGAAGTTCAGGAAGATATAAAAGACAACAAATAATTATGCACGGTATTGATGAACATTAATCCCTTCTGGGAGGGGTTGTACCAACATCCCTGTCAATACCAGGAAAAAAATGACATTTGTCCAATTACGGACACGTGACACTATACAGATAAAATCGCTATTTTATTGACCAATCATGTTAACATTGTTTTATAAAAAATATAGAAAGGTTGGTACAAAATTTGTTTGCGATACCTCCACAGTGGAACACCTTTGGTAAGTACATGAATTGCATATATATGGAAAAAAACATACAATCATTATATCACACCATGGTGGGAGAATGGCAAACTTTCAACCCTCTCAACATGCTCATACCAAACAAAACGAATATCTGATTAATGACAATGGACACCCTGATAGGAAACAAAATATTAGTAAATAATAAAGAAAATCAAGTAAGCCCCATTACAAATGTTCACTGGTTCTCTCTGAAGTGATTGGTAGATACATAAAGTGACACTAATCTATTAAACCTCAAAAATCCATTTAGGTACCTTAACTATTAACAAAAATGTACCTTATTTGTGTATCACTCAGCTGTAGATCCTCAAATCATCTCTGAGTTGGTGCTGACACTGTCCTTCCTTCTGGAGGGTGGCTAATTTTGTTCCACATGGTCGCTGTGTGTGTTGTAAAGTAGCCACCACTCCAAGTTCACTCACGTGATGGACTACAATCTCAATACAAATAAGTAATCTAAATATGAGATTGTAGTCCATCACAGAAGCAAGCTTGGAGTGGTGGATACTTTACAACACACACAGGGACCATGGGGAACAAAAGTAGCCACCCTCCAGAAGGAAGGACAGTGTCCGCACCAATTCAGAGATGATTTGAGGACCTACAGCCGTGTGATACACAAATAAGATACATTTCTGTTAATAGTTAAGGTACTTTAATGCATTTTTAAGATTTAACTCCTGAGTTTCCACTTGCAGGGAATGTTTTGTAAATGTCAGATTAGCTGCTTTATAAATATTCACCAAAATAAATAGTAAAATAAGCTAAAAACACTTTCTAAATGAAGAAAACAAAAGAACAGATATTATAATTTTTTTAGGCAAATTTAACCTATGCAGTTCAATCGGCAACATTTTCACGATAAAATCGCCAATTTTGCTGCATATAATTTTCACAAAAAGCACTCCAACTCATCTCTGTTTAGTTGCTCCAAGAACATCATATTAACCAGTTAACACAAAAGGGAAATCAAAGCCCCGAGCAGATGGACTGTCTGCTCCCTGTGTGTATTTCCACCATGTACCTTTCATTTTGACATGAATATACCTTTAATATAATCCCACCCTGAGAAATGCAGCATTGTAATTCCTTTCATGATATGTGACCTTATGGTGTCACTGATATCATATGTCTGAAAATGTCATAAACTTCCAAACAAAGCTTCTTTTGTCCAGCTGGGAGGTCGGGAAGTCAAGAGTTACATGTCAGTGCCCTGTACAGTAGTATAATGAAATCCCTTGATGGCACACTTCATTGATTCTCGAGTTATTAAATATGTATAAACAATAAGCTGCATTTATTATATGCACAAGTAGCAAATATTAGATGCTGTTAATTAAGTGGATGTTTTCCTAACTCACCTTAAAGTGAACCTGTCATGTCCTAAATTTGTTTAAAGCTAACAATGTTGTTGAAGTGGAGGTATCTGTAAGTTGGGGTATCTGTAAGTTCCTGTACTAACTTTAATTTGCTTCCCTGTGCCTCTATGTACAAAGGGAAGCACGGTACATATTCATATGGCTGCAATAGTTGATGTTCCCAGTACCAACAGCAAAAAGACTTTAGTCAGTGAGGTGTACCAATGCACTACAGCTGTACTTCAATGAAGGACAGATCCTTTGGGCAGGGAGCAGCTTGCTTGGAGAAATTGAATTGCTCCGAAGGTAGTATATATTCCCGGTAAACATCTTAAGGTTTCACTTTTCATTTTGAAAGTACGCACCTTTGATTATCAACTTTGTGACTCGTAAATACCTCTGCTTTGGGTTAACTTAGGTTAGTATGTTCTTTTCAGAACACAACCCGTACAGCCTCATTAAACTTTCCAGGCCCAGCCAGGACCCCTGTCATTGACTACCGATCAAGGTCCACCCATGACAAGACAAAACGAAACCCTGCCTCCCATAATTTAACATTTCAATGCCAGTGGAAGTTCTGGAGCTGGATTGTTGGTGGAGATGGAGGTGGAGTAACTTTTGATTATCATTGTTTCAACTGGTAAATACCTCTGCTTTGGGTTAACTTAGGTTAGTATGTCCTTTTCAGAACACAACCCTTACAGCCTCATTAAACATTTCATGCCCAGCCAGGACCCCTGAAATTGACTACTGCTCAAGATCCACCAATCCCAAAACTAAACCCCTCCTCCTATAATTTAACATTCCAATGCCAGGTTCTGGAGCTGGATTGGTGATGGAGATGGAGGTGGAGTTTTGATTATCAACATTTTAACCGGTAAATTCCTCTGCTTTGGGTTAACTTTGGATGGTATGTCTTTTTTAGGTGTCTAATTTCTCGTAAAGTATACCCAAAGCCAAAACATTTCTTAGTTTTTAAAAGTTTTGAGTTGAGAATGATTAAACCCTTTTTGCTTTCTGTATACTATTGGGGAGATTTCCCCTCAGTTCCTGCCCTGGAGATACAGCAGGAAGTAAGAGAAAAGCAATAGGAAATTCCCTCTTAGACGGTTGTTACTGAAACAGATGTCCGCAATGGAAGATTTCACACCTGTTCCAGTGACAACTGTAAAAGTTTGTATTTCCCATCACTTTCTGGCTTAGTGACAATGGCCAGGAGGACAAATGGAGGGATTGAATCTTCCCAGTGGTGACATAGGCAGCAATTAAAAATCATCCATGCTTTATCCAATAAAAAACTTTACCTATACTTTAAAGTGACTCTAAACTCAGGCGTTTAATCTTAACATGCTTTCAAGTACCTTAACTGTTAAAATGTTTTCTCTTATTTGTGTGTCACTCGACTGTAGAGCCTCAATCATCTCTGAATTGGTGCTGACACTGAGTTTCCTTATGGAGGGGGGCTACTTTTGTTCCCTATGGTCCCTGTGTGTATTGTAAAGTGGTCACCGCTCCGAGCTCATTACCGTGATGGACTACAATCTCAATACAAATTGGTAGACTAAACCAGAGATTGTAGTCCATCACAGGGGCGAGCTTGGAGCAGTGGCTACTTTACAACACACACAGGGACCATGGGGAACAAAATTAGCCACCCTCCAGAAGGAAGGACAGTGTCAGCACCAATTCAGAGATGATTGAGGCTCTACAGCCGAGTGATACACAAATAAGGTAAATTTTTGTTAATAGTTAAGGTACTTGAATGGATTTTTGAGGTTTAATAGATTAGTGCCACTTTAGGTACCTACCAATCACTTCAGAGAGAACCAGTGAGCATTTGTAATAGGGATTTCTTTAATATTTACTAATACTTTGTTTCCTATCAGGGTGTCCATTGTCATATATCAGATATTCCTTTTGTTTGGTATGAGCATGTTGAGAGGGTTGAAAGTTTGCCATTCTCCCACCCTGGAGTGATATAAGGATTGTATATGTTTTTTTTCTGCATATATGCAATTTACACACAAATAAGATACATTTTTGTTAATAGTTAAGGTATTTAATCCATTTTAAAGATGTAACTCCTGAGTTTACTGTCACTTTAAGCTGCTTGGAACAAACCTGTGCATTAACATGGATCGTACCACTACAGGCAAAATGGCTAGATAATGTAGGTCCTCGAATTTTATCACTAACTTATAATTTTATATTTTTACAATTTTTTAAGGGGTAGTTTATAGTCAACAGTGAAAAGTCTGCTTAGATGAAGTGTTAATGTGAAAATCAGCGCTTTCCTTTGCCCCTGAGATTTAGAACACGAAGAAACTCGTACGGCATACAGAAAGAAAGGAAGTCCCTAACAACCATAGTCGAAAACGCTTGGCCACAAAATCAAATTAAACTCTTAGAGCAAGCACCAATAAAAAATACTGGTAATTATTATAAACTACAAGACCGCGGATCACAAACTAATTGGTCGTGATTTGGCCGCTGTTAAAGGGAAGCAGCCGTTGACAGAGGAGGCGGCTGCTTCAGATTAAAGGGGCTCTTTCATGAGAAAAGGGAACGTTCAGATTTTTAGATAAACTTGCTTATTCATGATGTGACTATTTTTTACTTCTTTGTGTTGTACAAGTCTTGGCGATGGTTTCCAAGAGGCCTCGGGGCTGGGAAAGAATGCGAGTTTCGAACTTGGCGGACACAGCTTCTGCAGGTGCGATCATTTGTTGACTTTCCAAACCGGGGCTATAGAAAACAGCTCTGTTTATGTAGGCCTTTCATCAGCTTTTGTTTCAGGTGGTGCTTTGTTGAGGCCTCGAAAGGTACGTGAAGAAAAAAAAAAAAAAGACGTGTTGGTGTTGGACTATTCAAAAAGGCTAATGTTATATTGATTGAGTGCTTACATTGAGTCATTTAAGCCCTTTGTGCTCAAATTTTGTTTTTTTTAAAGAAACACCACGTAGGCCTTAACATTCTTACCTGTCACAACTACGACCTTTGGCTCCCAGCACTGTTTGTATCGGGTGTTACAATAGTGGTAACTGACTTTTCACCCTGTAGGACCTCACCTGGCAAATGTGAATTTTTCTGTTATAACACCTGTGCCAAACAAAGCTAAAATATCTGCATTTTTGGAGTGTTATACATTCTTACCTTACAGAAATTTGTATTTAATTTTTTTCAGATGTAACATTTTTTAATGCTGAAGTTCAGGAAGATATAAAAGACAACAAATAATTATGCACGGTATTGATGAACATTATCGTGATCCGCGGTCTTGTAGTTTATAATAATTACCAGTATTTTTATTGGTGCTTGCTCTAAGAGTTTAATTTGATTTTGTGGCCAAGCGTTTTCGACTGGTTGTTAGGGACTTCCTTTCTTTCTGTATGCCATACGAGTTTCTTCGTGTTCTAAATCTCAGGGGCAAAGGAAAGCACTGATTTTCACATTAACACTTCATCTAAGCTGCCTTTTCACTGTTGACTATAAACTACCCCTTAAAAAATTGTAAAAATATAAAATTATAAGTTAGTGATAAAATTCGAGGACCTACATTATCTAGCCATTTTGCCTTTAGTGGTACGATCCATGTTAATGCACAGGTTTGTTCCAAGCAGCTTAAAGTGACAGTAAAATTAGGAGTTACATCTTTAAAATGCATTAAATACCTTAACTATTAACAAAAATGTATATTATTTGTGTGTAAATTGCATATATACAGAAAAAAACCATATACAATCCTTATATCACTCCAGGGTGGGAGAATGGCAAACTTTCAACCCTCTCAACATGCTCATACCAAACAAAAGGAATATCTGATATATGACAATGGACACCCTGATAGGAAACAAAGTATTAGTAAATATTAAAGAAATCCCTATTACAAATGCTCACTGGTTCTCTCTGAAGTGATTGGTAGGTACCTAAAGTGGCACTAATCTATTAAACCTCAAAAATCCATTCAAGTACCTTAACTATTAACAAAAATGTACCTTATTTGTGTATCACACAGCTGTAGATCCTCAAATGATCTCTGAATTGGTGCTGACACTGTCCTTCCGTCTGGAGGGGGGCTACTTTCGTTCCCCATGGTCCCTGTGTGTGTTGTAAAGTAGCCAGTTACAATTTTGTTAAAGTGACTCTAAACTCAGGAGTTAAACCTTAAAAATGCATTTAAGTCCCTTAATTATGAACAAAATTGTAACTTATTTCTGTATCACTCGGCTGTAGATCCTCAAATCATCTCTGAATCAGTGCTGACATTGTCCTTGTTCAGAAATAAGATACATTTTTGTTAATAATTAGGGTACTTGAATGAGCTTAGTGTCACTTTACTAGTTAAGGTACTTGAATACATTTTTAAAATTTAACTCCTGCGCTTAGTGTGACTTTTAAAAGACCTGAAAGGACGTTTAACCAGTCCACACTATATCAAAAATTTAGCTTTAGATATACTTTAACCAATTATATTTTACCTTTCATAACCCAACTGACATTTTACCAGTATATTATTTGTATTTGTCTATTTGATCTGAGGCTACACAGACCTTTCTTATTTCACACAATTGAATAAATAAGGAGCCGCGGTTCTCAAAGATAAATTCCCATAATGAAGAAAAAGAACGTCGTGTTCTTAAAAAATCTAGAGCTGTTTATTGCACTGTGACATTTGTTCCTGTCATCTTGTTACTGACGACCTGTGGCACCATGAATGATAATGCACAAACCAGGAAACTGAAAAGATAGTCAATTTCCCTCTTATAGAAAAAAAAAAAAAAAATGAAGGGGATTTTGAT
>NW_017306277.1:4384958-4394005 GCF_000935625.1 Nanorana parkeri
AAAAAAAAAAAAATGAAGGGAATTTTGAGAATGTTTTTCTTCTTCTAAAGTCGTCTCTTGGGCTTCTGAGACTGCCTAAAGACATTAGTAAAAGTAGATAGGCCGCCTTAAGTTCAAGAACACTCAGCTCCCTAAAATATTTAATAAACGATCTCAGAAGCAGCTGGAACACAGATGGGAGCTCTTATGAATATATATCTAGAGAAAGAAAAAGATCTGAGTAAAACTCGATTTGATATGTGCTTCATTTATGTGTATGCTTTATGACTGAGAAAAAGACCTTTGCAGTATAGACACCAATCGGGGCTATCCTCAAATGTTGACTGATGCTTGTAGTAAGATTACCCCCTAGCTAGATATTAATTATTTATTGTCACTCCCAGACCACTTTATAATAAATCTGAGCTTAAAGGGAATGTATAATTTTTTCTGTTACATTTTTTTACATTTTTCATAGTCAGTACTATAAAAATATCGCCGGCCACTTTATTAGGTACACCCTGCTAGTACCGGGTTGGGCCCCCTTTTGCCTT
Source organism: Nanorana parkeri (assembly GCF_000935625.1). Taxonomy (NCBI): domain Eukaryota; kingdom Metazoa; phylum Chordata; class Amphibia; order Anura; family Dicroglossidae; genus Nanorana; species Nanorana parkeri. The sequence continues at coordinate 4,385,492 of NW_017306277.1, forward strand.
CAGAGCTGCCTTGGCATAGATTCAACAAGGTGTTGGAAACAATCCTCAGAGATTTTGGTCCATATTGACATGATAGCATCACAGGCCCAAAGTGTGCCAAGAAAATATCCTCCACACCATTACACCACCACCACCACCACCACCAACCTGAACCGTTGATAAAACAAAGCAGGATGAATCCATTATTTCATGTTGTTTACACCAAATTCTGACCCGACCATATGAATGTCGTAGCTGAAATTGAGACTCATCAGACCAGGCAATGTTTTTCCAATCTTCTATTGTCCAATTTTGGTGAACCTGTGCGAATTGTAGCCTCCGTTTCTTGTTCTTAGCGGACAGGAGTGGCATCCAGTGTGGTCTCCTGCTGCTGTAGCCCATCTGATTCAAGGTTCCATGTGTTGTGCATTCAGAGATGCTATTCTGCATACCTTGGATGTAACGAGTGGTTATTTGAGTTACTGTTGCCTTTCTATCATCTCGAACCAGTCTGCCCATTCTCCTCTGACCTCTGTCATCAACAAGGCATTTTCGTCCACACAACTGCCGCGCACTGGATATTTTCTCTTTTTCGGACCATTCTCTGTAAACCCGAGATATGGTTGTGTGTGAAAATCCCAGTAGATCAGCAGTTGCTGAAATACTCAGACCAGCCCGTCTGGCACCATTCTGAGGCTTAGTTTAAACTTCAGCAGACCATTTTCACCACGTCTAGATGTCTAAATGTATACAGTTGCTGCCATGTGATTGGCTGATTAGCATTTTGTGTTACCAGGCAATTGAATAGGTGTACCTAATAAAGTGGCCCGTGAGTGTATATATTTTTTGAGTAAGGTAAATATGAAATATTACATATAAATATTTTGTATACTCAATCCAGCCTTCCATGTTTTGGCTCCTTTCCAGTCTCTCCTTATCAGTATGACAGAAATAAAGCTTGTTGTTTATAAAGCTCAATAGCTGAAACTGGAATTTACACAGACAAGTGAATAAAGCTGGCTGTACACAGATTGAATTATGTCTGTTTCTTACTGAATATGCAAAATATTGATTCATGGGTGGCCCTGCTGGCACCACATGGTTAGAAAAAAGTAAATTTTTCCATCAACTTTTGTTGGAAGAGCGGGTTGGCAAATTGTTGGCTGAACAGTGACTTCAGCCAATCAGCTAAGTCAATGTCTGGGTATTCTGAAAGCTGCGTTTGCCCGCTGTCAGAATAGAATAACCAACATGGGACATTCCCCCATCCATGCTCTTTAGCATAGTGCATGGGGGAAACAACTGTCTCATTCAGTCCACGTGGGCTGACACAAAAAAATCTTAAAGTGTAATGGAAGCCAAAACTTTCCTTTTGGTTTTGGATAGAGTGGGGAGGAAATAGAACAGGTTTTTATTCCTGTGTGTCCCCTCTAGGGAGATTTGCCCTTTCTACTTGTCCCGGTGAACGCTATTTCTAAAATTTAAGGAAAATCCCCAATTTTGGGTCGTCGCAGAACAGGAATAAATGGCAAATATTCCAGTGGGGACATTGTTCTGATGATCCTGCTGACTGCCAGGGATTTTCTTCTATTTTGAGTAATTTTCTCTCACTTCCTGTTGTGGCTATCAGACAGGAAGCGTGGAGCAATCTCCCCAGTGAGACATAAATGGCAGAAAACCTAACAGGAGTTATAACCTTCCGCTCTACAGTTCAGTATGTCAAAGGACAGCTTCAGTTTTAGTTGAGTTGTCCTTCAAATCTTCCATCCCCACCTTCCTCAGTGGACGCCACAAAACAATATGCATACTGTCAGCCCCTCTTTGGAGATATTTACTCTGTGGTCCTGCCTGACGCCACAGAATCTTTACATATAATTGCCAGAAATGTCAAGCTCCGACTGCGCATGTGTGCCCTTCATTTTCAAGGCTGGATTCGTACTAATGGCAAATTCATAAGAAATGAGTAGTAGCAAACAAGTTACATACGTATTAGGGGGTGACTAGGACAACCTTACTACATTCAAAGGTACATAAAAAAGCAAACACGTTTTTACACATAGAGCTTCCCTTAGTACGAAGTACCAGGATCTGCTTTTAAACTTCTGAGGCGTTACTGTAGGACACCTCAGGTGTTGCATTCTATGTTCCCAGCCATCCAGAACAGATGTTGGCATTGTGGCCAAGAGAGAGGTGACCTCCTACATATCTTTTGGTCATGCAAGGAACTCAGACGCTTCTAATCTGACGTCAGATGTAATACCCAACGCTTTACTGACTTCCAGGTACAAGGTGACCCGGTTTTTTCCATGCTTCATCATAATTCCATCCCCTGACAAATTTACAAAGGATCCATCCTAGCGCATCTTATTAATGCAGCTCAAAGTTGCATTCCTAAACTTCGGAAACAGACCGACCACCGTCAATTTTCATGTGGATTAATAGGGTTATTGAGATTGAAAGGATGGAGGACTTGATTTTAGCCTTTGGGGGTACACATGATAACTTAAATCGTATCTGGTTTTACTGGAAGGAATTTGCTACTACCCCAGAATATGCTGCTCTCCTGAATGATGCCACTTGCCACCTTGTAGTTTCTTACCTAGAATGTTTACTATGCTGTGTGGGGAGGTCCTTCTCATTCTTTGGCTGTTCTAATACTCTTCTCTGTTCCTCTTAGGTTTTGTGTTTCTATATTGAGCTTTTTGACTTTTTCTTTTCCTCTATTCCTTTCTTCCTATTTTATTCTGGCCTGGAGGAGGCTTAGATGCCTCCATTCTGGTTTATGCGTGAGTTATTGTGTTATTGCATTGAATATGATGGTATTTACGTGCCCTATTACTTCATGGTTACATCGTGATGATAATATCACAATGATGCCGGGAAACTGTGTCTGTAACCCTGTGTAAGCGATGTTATACCTCATTTAAAGTATTACTGCCTATTTTATCATTTACCATGTACCTTTTGTATGTTTGTGTTGTGTGCAAATGTTTAAACAAGTGAAGAATGTTCAAAAAAAAGCAAACGTGCTAATATCACCTATAATTGCCTGAAATCAAATCAAAGAGAATATGTCAAATAACAAGCCAAGTTTCTGAAGTTTAACTTATTTCACAGAGCTAACAGAGCCCATGTACTTCAGAGGATACACTTTCTTCATCAGGGCTGGAGGGAAACATTTATGGAATTTATAATATTTCGTAAAACCTTGAACCAGGTGAATTAGAAGGGATTTAATTACCAATGCCAGTTACAAGAAATCCATCCTAAAGAGAGTGTCCTGCTTTTGCAAATTAGAAAGGTCTGGGCTTATTCGTAATGGGTTTCTATCAAAATGTTAGTTCAGCTAAAACCATGTCTATTTTTTGAAGTTTGAATAGATTAGGGACTGATTAAAACATCAGTGTTTTCTTTTGCTGTGTGTATTCTATTGGGTGGTTTCCCTTTACTTCCTGTCCCAGACACAAAACAAGAAGTGAAAGGGAATGTCTACAAAATGCCCTCTTAGACACTTTTGTACTGGAACAGGTGTCCCCAATTGAAGATCTTCTGCCCCCTTCTGCTCCAGTGACAACTGTAAAACTTTGGACTGGACATGACTTTCTGCCCTGACAGTTATGGTCACTGGGACAGATAGAGAGGGTGAATCTCTTCAGCAGGTAAAAAAATAACAATACAAACCTGTGGCTTAGATAATAATGATCAAATAACGAAGAATAAGAACCCTTCTTTTGGAAGGCTTTGACCCTCTAGATTGGATTGGTGTGCTCACGTTTTACTTTGCCATACTTATTTTCCACTATAAGTAAGGCTTTTTTGGCTCATCGTGTCTTGTGCCTGTGAGCATCCTATATCCTGTGATACATGATGATTTCTGGTTACTCTGGATTCTTTTCTCTTGTAGATTCATTGAAGGCAGACTCTATCATGTGACCCGGCTGGGTCCACTGACTACTTCGTAAAATAACTAGTGGTCCATGTAGCTGCTGTACGCATGTGTTTTTTCAAATCCCTCTGTCCCACTTACGTCATTTTCATTTCCTTTTCTCAATCACTCATTTTGTGTTCTGGTGTCATATACCATATGTTAGTCCAAGAATTTTGAGAGGAAATGTCTGGGTTATGTGCTCTGGAGATGCAGATGAAATGTTCTTTGTGGTAGATTTTCCTTCACCCTGGGTTCATCATAGACAGCATGATCATGACTAAAGATCTTCAGCAAAACGCTAGCAATAATCAGGTGGTGTGTCATCTTCTTTGGGCAATATCAAGACCCTTAGATGGCTGGAGGTATTCTTTATGACCCAAAGACTTTCTGCCCTACTGGAAAACGTCTGCATTCATGATCTTCTGTTTTATTCTTTGCAGAAACATTGCACAATATCTCATGTTTGTAACAGCAAAGAGAAACTAAAATGCGTTTGCAATACATAACCCATGGTGATTATAAATTGATGAGCTGCTTTCCAGTTTTTGTTCTCCCAGGTGGTAAAGGGACCTTTCCTTTTCCTTTGTAAGCCTTGCACTCTTTTTTAGTGCAATCTCTACACTCCATAAAGAGTCATGCTAATGCTCAGAAATGATCGTTATCATTTGGGAGTCACATGATACTCAAATTGTTCAATTGCTAGCAAATAGTGGGTCACCGCAATGGCCTTCACTCTCAGGGTAATGATGCAGAGAGGGGCGCTGACATGATGACGTCAGCGCTCCTCGCCATCATTGATAATGGCCTACTGCCAGGAAAAGATCCAAAGAGAGCCATGCATGTCACCTGAGTGGCCTGATGACGTCTGGAAATAAGTTAGTATAAAGAAATATAACACCTAGAATACTTCCAGGTGGACTTCCAGAAATCCAAAATTGGGCTTTAAGTATCATAAAGGAACCTAAAATTATGGTGTTATAATGCAGACACCCCACAGTCCCAGCACATAACATCAGAGTATGATGCTGGTCCTCTGGGCTTCCTGAACCCTTTGCCATGCCAGTTTTGACAATTTCTGGTAGTGTTAAGAGCAGAGCCTGACTCTTCCCACCTCCTTCATGTTCCTATTGGCTTTTTACTATGATAGATGTCCTTACTGCCCAATAGGAGGCTTTATTCAGAACGTACAGTAGCTAATATGCAATTTGTAACTTTTTGTTAAAGATCAACAACTAAGCTCCCATTCCTATAACCACTGTCCTCTGGCCACGGATGTACATAACTGTCACAGTAGGGTCAAAGGTTTTTTTTTAACATGCAGGCATTGATTCACAAAGTGGCAGTGACTGCAGAATTTGTGTTTTTGACAGGAATGTAGCTTTACTTAATTGTTAAGTTGAACTCCAGGCACAAAAACTTTCCTTTAAATATATTCCTCTAAAGTCGCAAAGGATATAAATCCACTTTGTGTGCACCAAATGCCTTTGCAAATGTAGATATTACCTTTTAAAAGTAACCTAGACATCATTAGTTTGCTGAGAGCAGAGCTGTGGGAGGGACCAATCAGACCCCACCCACTGCAGACAGCCTGCAGAAAACTCCAGTCACCCTGCACAAGGAGAGAGAACGGCAGTGACTGGTCTTTAGTTGCATAGCTAGTCAGGTTGAAAACTGACACAAATCCATTGCCTTCAACCTATACAGCCTTTATTACTGGAAGTTCCTTCACTGCACAGATCTGGATGAAATACAAAAAGTTCACCAAGATTCAAGTACAACCAGTGGCGTCACAAGGGGGGTGCGGCCCACACCCGGGTGACACCATGCCGGCAGGTATCAGAATACTCACGCTTGCGCAGTGATGTCTCGGCGCGGTGACACTCGGTTACCGCTCCGGGTGTCACCCAGCCTCGGGACGCCCCTGAGTACAACTCTTGTATTTGCTTATCATGGCATTCAGCTTCAATTAAAGGAATCTGCCCCTTACAGAGCTCACATGATGAACTCCCAAGTCTTTTGGTCAGGTGACCGTCACTGAAGGTAGCTTGAAGCAGCATTTCCTCCAGTAAATAAAAATATTTGAACCCCTCTCCTACTTTGTATTTATCCCTCACAGAAAGATATCTTACAAAGCTTTATGATAACAAATGAGTACCGGCCCGCCGTAAGTTCTAATGTGACCCTGGGCCTGTGTTTAGATCTTTGTCAATGGCGAAAGTCAAGACCGGACCGAAAAAATCCGGGACAATTTGACAACTTCGGATCTCTTCAATTATTCATTTTGTCTTTCAGTTTCTCAAGGTCAGTCCCTGCTGATATAACGATGCGAAGCGAGAAGAGCCTGGTGACAGTGGCATTAAAGATTTATGGTGCTTTGTGTTGCCAAATTAAACGGCTAAACAACATTTGATTCAGCCATCGCTGACTGGTTATGTTATCCGTTAAATGAAAAGGCTTTGCGCGATAGTAAATGGCTACAAAAAAATTGCCAGGCTGAAATGAGTGCCAGTGCTTAGCAAATCATTTTTTCTGCTGGTTAGAGCATACAAAGCCAGCCAGCCCAGTGCAGCAAGCACGCTCCACAAGCTCTGTCCCCCGAGGTTGGTGTCATCTAATAATGAGATTTTCACATGGGGAAGCACATATTTAATGGGAATAACACATGCCAAGCTGAGTAGAATTTCTAATGCCTTCAGCCTGGTTCTTTCCAGCACAATGTTCTGTGCTAGTGTAAAGAGCATTTATTCACCTTAAATCATCTATACATCTAAAATAATATATTTCTTAGTAGAGGGGATCTCCGTCTCCGTGTTTTTGATCTGTTTGTTACATAACTAAAGTTGGTCTAAAACTCAATAACAAAAATCTCATATAAGCTTTAAAGTCCATCTCTGGGCAAACAAAAAAGTACCCTTGTGGTAAGGCTACCCCTGCACTGCAAAGGTTAAGTGCTCCTTTTTGTCCTGGGGGGCTGGAGTAAAGCAGATTTACGTGCCTGATCCTCATTCCCGCTGGTTTCTTCAGAGGAAAGAGGAAAGTTAACAAAAAAATTTAAGTTTCTGTTTTCATAAAAATAAAACTCGGGGTATATTGTTGGCATATGTTTTTCAAAAATACCTCTGCAAAGGTGGAAATGGGCTTTAAAGGAGAACTATGAGGTGAGTGAAAATCACTCATCCTCATAGTTCCAGCCGATGCGTGACAATGAAACCGTCACACGTCAGCTCAATAGATCAGGAAGTGAGCAAACACATACCGTCGCTCACTCACTTCTTGATCATCTCCCTGCAGGGTTTCCCCCCTCCCCGCTCCGATCCTCCAGCGCTGACTGGAGGAACAGACGGGGAGGGGGTGGGTACAGCTGGCTCTGACTCTAGATAGGCAGAGCCTTCTGTCACTCACGCAGCTGGATGGATCTCGACAGTAATATCAGGATCTGTCCCGGCTGCGGCGGTCTCAGTATACCGCAAGCTGTAGCTCGCGATATACTGAGCTTTGGGTCACAGGAGGATGCTAATATATGTCCTTCCGTGACCCTTAAGAGAACTATGGGGGAAAACACTTACCCCATAGTTCTCCTTTAAGTAATACCTGTACATGCAAAGGGGAGAAAAAAAATACTGTAGATATAAATATTATTTACAACATCCATGTCTTTTCTACCCCTCCTTGCAAAACTGAACACTCCAGCAAAGTAAAGTTGCCCCTTAAACAATAATACTGTTGAATTTTGATAAAGTGGCACACATTATGGCCTGGCTCTCTGTACAGGCAGCCAGATACATTGGAGTGCCAGGAAATCTGCACTGAAATACTTAACACAGAGACTTTATTTATTATTGTTGGCCTTTGCACAGCTTGTAACACGTTTCATTGGACAGCGAGGGGGAAGTGTCCCCGAATACACACATACATCATTAGGGATACTGCCGCTGCTTCGCTATTTCACTGAGTTTAAGAAAAGATCCATAACAAATATTTGCTAAAACCATAACATATAGTTTCCAACTGTCATTAACTGCCATTAAGGACCCAAGGAAAAATACATTGTAAGGCAGCTTGACAGATATGAACAACAGTAAATATGAAACCATCACTACCGGCAGCATTACAATTAAACGTCACAAATTATACTGAGAGGAGAGAGAGAGAAAGGATAGGATAAGAGAGTGAGATAGGATGACAACAAGAGAGAGAGAGAGAAGATGAGAGATAGAAAAGGGATGAGAGAGAGAGCTAGGATGAGAAAGAAAGGGTGAGCGAGAGAGACAGAGATAGGATGAGAAAGATAGGATGAACGTGTGTGTGTGTGTGTGTGAGAGAGAGAGAGAGAGAGAGAGAGAGAGAGAGAGAGAGAGCTAGGATGAGAGAGAGAGAGTTAGGATGAGTGAGCTGGGATAAGAGAGAGAGCTAGGATGAGAGAGATAGGATAAGACAGGGAGGGAGCTAGAATGACAGAGAGAGATAGAGAAAGATGAGAGAGAGATCTAGGATGAATGAATGAGAGAGGGAGAAAGAGAGAGAGTGTTAAAGAGAGGGAGAACAATAGGGTGACAGAGAGAGAGATAGGATAAGAAAGGGTGTGAAAGAGAAAGGATAAGGGAGAT
>NW_017306277.1:4394017-4397396 GCF_000935625.1 Nanorana parkeri
GAGAGAGAGAGAGAGAGAGAGAGAGAGAGAGAGAGGAGCACCGGAACTTTATTGCTAAACAGGCAACTGGCAGGCTCAACAGGAAATTGCTGTATAATAAGAAAGCAATTACCCCGTGAGCATATTATGATTTTATGACCTGGAGAAACACTTTAACCCTAAGAAACAGGAAGAGTCTATGATGGGGATACTCATAATTTATGTGTCCTTTTGTTACTAAATTTAATCAGAGGAACACAGAAGATGACAATGCCTTTGGAAGACGTTTTGGCCCATATTAGGGAGGACATTTCAGGTTCCATATTGCCAGATTGTCTGCAAATTCTCCATAGAAGGGTGTCAGATGAAAAGACGAGATCAGCTCCAGGTGTGATAGATGCTCTGGACAGGAAGGAAGAGACTGTGGCAGGTACAAAATAGTTTGTCTGCTTGTGTGAAATGTGGAGCTTGTAAGAGCACAACAAAAGACAAAAATGTAATGAGAGGTTATTTATTTATTACAGGTATTTATATGGTGCTGACAATTTACACAGCACTTTACATAGTTGCACATTCACAGGAGCTTACAATCTAAGGTCCCTACATGCATACATAGAGGGCCAACTTAGGGAGGAGCCAGTTAACCTACCAGCATGTCTTTTGGAGTGTGGGAGGAGACCGGAGTACCCAGAACAAAGTCACACAAGCACAGGGAGAACATGCACACTCTTTGCAGATAGTGACCTGGCTGGGATTTGAACTGGGGAACCCCAGTGCTGCAAGGCAGAAGTGCTAACCACTACGCCACTGTGCTTATTTTCACCAGCAGCTTTCTTACATATATTTTGTATACATTATATGGGTAAAACCACAAAAATAATACTTATTTTGGAACATTATATTAAAGGTTATGAAAGGTACAATTTCAGTCAAAACTGAAAATGAAGTATAAAATGCACACAGCCCAAATAGGTTCAACAAATGACTGTATTGTTTTACATTTGTTAAAGTATCAAAGTTATGACCTGTTGATTCTTTTTTTAATGCTGTGTCCGGTTGGAGTGATTTCTCTTCACTTCCTGTCTTAAAAACACAACAGGAAGCTTCTAACCCACAACTTCGAAAAATAGAAGTTCCGATACACTTTAATGTTATATATCGCTCACCCCCGAAGGAGCCGTCAGAATAACTCGGGTCATCACTAGTTGTCTAGGGGTTTTGGTCTTCAGCTGCCCCAATAGCATTTAACCCCCCTCCTCCAGTGCCCATAAAGCTGATATTCACTCCAGTAATGCAATGTTGAAAAACTTTTATTAACAGCTTCACACTGGGGAGAGAGGGTATAGGGGTCCTGGACATCCAGGGTAGTATGGACATAGACTCCAGACTCACCAGACCTGTTTACCACCTCAGTGTAGATCCATTTGCAGTACAGTGAATAGGAATTTGAGTAACAGATGAGCAGGAGATGACACCAGACTGGCTCCTGATGTCCTCTATGTTCCGGGCACCTCCAGTAGCCATCATCTTTCTTGGTTCTCCTCTTCTGACAACAGCACAGGCCTCCTCTAGACTTGAGGCCTATTCACACACTTCCCGCAATCCAGCCTCTGGCCACCCCCAGGCCTCAGGTTAGTTCATCACTGAGCTGCTTCTCCTTTCACGTGTCCAGTCATAGGCTGGAGGGTTGGTCCAGGATGACCTGGGCTCATAGAAAGTTCTGAGAATTATGCTAGCCATCTAGTGGCAGAATAACAGTACTGCGGGGGAAATCTCTGGATTGAAGCTAAAAATTGCAGCAAATGCTGCTTTTGTTATTTTGCTTTAATCGGCTATTCATTTTTATTTTTGGCTGGAGTTCTGCTTTAAAGGATTATTAAACCCTCAGCATATTTTGCAAATATCTACTGCTGGCAAGCAGTAGATATATGCAAAAAAATTTTTTTTTAAACCCCTTTCAAACAGGTTTAAACTTACCTGTGTCGTCACCACTTGCTTCCATCCGAACATTTGAAGAGTCTCGAGCAGCCGCAGAATATCTTGGGGCGGGCGCAGTTCAGATGTTCGGCTGGGAGACGAGGAGAGACACAAAACGTGGGCAAAAAACAAACAAACCATGAAGTGGCAAATTAAACGGTTATGAAACAGTAAAGAATTCCCTGAAAGCCATTGTATTTAGTTTGCGTGATAATACAAAAATCCATATTAATTCATAAGCGTTCAGCATAAAATGTTTGGCAAGCAGATGCAGCCGGGGGTGTCATGGCAACTTACCACAATAAAAGTCAATTGGCTGTTTTAAAAGACAACTGTGGCTTGTAATCTATATTAGGAATAACTGTGGGCTTCATTTGTACCAAGAGGGACCAACCATGTCACTACTCATCCTGTGCGCATTTATTTATTAATCCTTGAAGCCGCTGTATGAAAACTGGGCTATTGGAAAAGTTCCTTGGTATCCACGGCAACCAACCAGCTTCCAACTTCCATTTCTCCCGTCCAGGTTTAAAAATGAAACAAGGTTTCAATTTATTTCCTGTTGGATCGCTTTTCATACATCAGCCCGTTCTCTATGGTCAGGATTTATTATCAATTAAAGCTGAACTCCAGAAGGATGTATTGCAGCGACGGAACTATCGCCATAGTGATGGGGGACCCGGCCAGGAACAAAGGGGTCCCCCGATGCAGTGCAGGCCGCCTGGGTCACTATAGCATCGCAGGCTGCTGGCTGTCACTGGCAGCTGTGAGGAGGAACGCGTCGCTGTCCAGATCACTGACAAAGTGTCAGTGATCTGTGCAGCGGTGCGTTCCTCCTCACAGCCGCTGCTGAGTTAGAGACAGCAAGCAGCTGCGGTGGAGTAGGCTGGGCCCGGGCGGTGGAGGTAGGAGGCAGGACCTGGTGGCGGTGGAGGAAGAGGCTAGGCCAGGTGGTGGTAGAGCAGGAGGTGGGGCCCGCCCGGCAACCGAGGAGGAGCGGGGCACATCGGTGGAGAAGGCTGACAACGGATCAAGGCTGACAGGTAAGAGATGTGCAGGGGTGTGACCAGCCCACCTGAGACCCTGCAGAGCCCGCCATAATCTATGGTATATTTAATTTGGATTTGCATTAACTTTGGATTGTTGTACATTAAAAAAAAAGTGAGACCTACCCCGAAAATAAGACCTAGTGTGTTTTTTTGAGCCCCAAAAAATATAAGACAGTGTCTTATTTTCGGGGAAAGACGGTATTTATTTTAAATTATTTTTCAGCATGCTGTGTGAATGGGAATCCATAACAAACATGTAGAGGGGTTTTCTCAAATCTGATGGCAAATTTGACATTTACAGCCAAACTGGGAAAACACCTATTTTATATATGTAACATATTCCCATTCACATAGTATAAGCTAAAAAAAAGCCG
>NW_017306277.1:4397411-4425473 GCF_000935625.1 Nanorana parkeri
TTTAATGACAGATCAGTTTCCCCAGGTCATTTGGGGCACTGATCTGTCATTACAACTGGGCGGAGCCAGCCATGAGATCACGGCTGGCTCCACCCAGCTGTCATTTGCAGGGCTTACAGCCGGCCTTCGGCTGGCCGTTCGCCCCGCTTCGCGTGTCACTTCGGCTCAGTCGAGCCGAAGCATATGCCTTCGGCTCGGCTGAGCCGCTCGGCTGTCTTCGTCTGCTCTACCGGCTATAGTGAATAGTCTGTTGAACCGAAGGGCCCCAGCGGCCGAAGAGAGCCGAAGGATAAGCTGCAGCTACGGCTGGATCCTTTGGCTCCTACGGCTCCCACTTAAAATGTAGATTTTTTTCCTTTATTATTACTTTTTTGTTATGCTGTGTGAATGGGAACACATAACAAACATAGAGAGGGATCTTCTCAATATTGGTTGCAAAAGTGAAAATACATTTTAGGCTCCTCTGTAATATTTTGTTACTGGCCAAATCCAAATACATTTACACAAACACTCCAAAAACGAAACATTCCTCTGCCAATAACAATGTTTGCAAAGTGTTCATATAACCTCGTTGGAAAAAAAAAAGCATTTAAAAAAAATCTAAAAGAAAAACTAAAAAGGCCACACTTGTTTTTTTTCTACCGTGTATTTTCAAACCGTCTGTGTTATTGCTATTGTTTGTCCTCGTCTGCGATCGCGCCGTTCTGTACGTAGGTGTATTGTTGAAATGTGGAAAGCGTCTGGCTTGTCTGAAAGACACAGCTTGGTTGCGTTCAGTCTGTGACGTCTCGTCAGTCGTTGCCTCCGATTCATGCCAGCCAGTCACCCATCCCGTCAGTGGCTGCTTGTTTTCTTTTATGGGTTCCTATTTTTTTTTTCATCTGGCATTGTCTTTTTTGCATCTTTAACAAACTTCTCTTTATTCTGCGAAAGATTAGGGCTCTGTATTCCGAGGGCTTAAGTAAGGCCTCTGATGTGATCGCTAATCTTTTTTTTCCTGCAAGCCTTTGAGCCATGACCAGAACCGACTTACGGGTATTTGTCTTGAAGTTTCCAGGGCTTTCAGACTTTTGTGGCCTGTCAGTCCTGTGTCAGCTTAGGCCGGGATCCTGAACAACTCACGTGTCAGGATAATCTGGTTTTTAACATGTTAGACAAATAGTCGGATGCTTTCTTTTAAGGGTGCAGATGAGGATTCGCTCTGTTATATGTTTTCTTAATGAAAGCATGGGTGGTAAAGCCGAACAAAGCTTTTCCTGAAGTGAAATCTACAAAATTACCTCATGAGGGATTCTAAATCATTATTTGGAGCATGGGCGTATTTGCATGGCCTTCCTTAGATGATATTTAAAATTAACTACCCCCCCCAAAAAAAAAAAATCGTCCAAGTAATAGATTAAGGGGTCTATTTATAAAGTTTCCGCCCATTCAAGATCCTCGGCACAAGATTGTGCCGAGGAGGATAGGTATTTCCTATGCTCCTCAGCATCATCTAGTGGCGGGAATGCCGTGTGAATGGCATTCACCCAGTGTGATGTTTGGGGATATTAGCACATATGGTGAGTGCTTTAAGGATGCAGTCCACTCGCAATACCTTCTGTTTAAGGGCCTGGTAACCCACTTTTATTTAAACAAAAGTTCACACATCCAGATCAGATACCCCGGCAGCGGTTGTTCAGTACAGCATCCATGTACTCCTTGAAAAACAACACAGGTTTAGCCTCCTGGCTACCACTTTAAGCATCAACACCTCTGATTCACTGGTCCGCTCCGTAGTGCTGTTCCACACTGGTGGCCCCTGAGGCTCTCAGCTCTCCCAGCCTCACCAGTTCTCTCAGCCTCTCTGGCTGTCTTTTGCGTGCCTCCAGCACACACACCACCTGACTCCACTTTGAATTCTGGGGGAGTCCAGACTCCTGAACACCATCGGTTCCTATTTCCCAGCAGGAGCTCACTTGACTCCTCTGACACCACATCCGAATTTCCGAATCCCAATGCATCCCAATGTGTCCGAATCTGAATTTCCGTTTCCGAAAAAGAAACTGAATCGGACATGTGACTTTTCTGGCCAATCAGATGTGTTTAATGCATCCGAATGGGTCTGAACACGCATTTTTGTTACGGCAACAAGGGAGCCATATACAGTATATATACATATAATACTAAAGCTGAGGCTCCTAGACCCGAATGGCATTCTGGATCCGAATTTTCGAATTTCATTTGGGAGCTCTTGAATTGGGGTCTGGAAGCCATATACATATATTAGTAAAGCTGAAGCTCCCAGACCCAAATGGCATTCGGGAGCTCCCAAATGTAATTCGGAAATTTGGATCCCGAATGTCATTCGGGTCTGGGAGATTCAGCTTTAGTATAAGGCCTCATTCACACTGCTGCACGTATGCGCGCGTATACGCGCGTACGTGCGTATTGTACCATATGCAACCTATGCAAATAAATGGCTCCATACACACAGCCACGTATAGAGCCGTATATTTGCGTAGCCTATATATGCGCAAAAACAGAATGGAACAGAGATGCGTCCGGGCAGCGTATTTCTGCGTATTTACGCTCATATACGCGTCTATACGCATACGCATATACGCTCGTATATACGCTCGTATATACGCGCGTATATACAGGTGAAACTCGAATAATTAGAATATCGTGCAAAAGTAATTGCAGTAAGGGCTGCAAAAGGGGCCCAAACCAAGTACTGAGTACATATGCATGCTTGTACTTTTCAGAGGTCCGATATTGTTCTATGTACAATCCTTGTTTTATTGATTGCATGTAATAATCTACTTTTTTGAGGTTGTGGATTTGGGGTTCTTGGGGTTTTCATGAGCTGTAAGCCATAATCATCACAATTATGACAAATCACGGCTTGAATTATCTTGCTTTGCATGTAATGAGTCTATCTCATATATTAGTTTCACCTTTTAAGTTGCATTAGTGAAATAAATGAACTTTGCACGAAATTCTAATTATTCGAGTTTCACCTGTATATACGCATAGACGCGTATATATTCGCAACAAGTATTTATAAACTTGTCCGAATACGAAACCCGAACCGAACTGAATTTCGGATCCAAATCCCGAATTCCGAAATAATGAAATATACAAACCGAACTGAATTTTTCCCGCAGCTTACATGTCTACCTTAAGGGTTGTGCACACATGTGTAATCATTGAGTCCTGGACCCAGGACTGGAGCTTTCTTCTCTCCTAAATAATTTTAAAACCCCTGAGTTCCAGGATCCCAAACAGAATACAGAAAATCCCTTGCTTCCTGACACCTCTCAGCACTTCTGGCTAAGAGATCATAACACCAAATTCTACTGTGGGATTGCCATACAATAGCACACCAGCTATACGCTGGGAGGAAGATTTATAAATCAGCCGCTAAGTGTCCATTAATAAATACATGTATATTTAATGCATTGGCTTTAAAGAGGCTCTGACACTTAGGTCATGCAGGGAAAAGGAACCCTTCCCCCTGTCATTAGAGTACACCTAAAGCCAAAAGATTTTGGATAGTGTAGGGGAGAGTTTTTTGCTATCTGTGTCCAATAAGGGAGATTTCCTTTTACGTCCTGTCCTGTAGACTCAACAGGTAGTGAAAAGATATCTCTTTGATGTCAGGGAAGTACCCAGTTACGCAGTTGTCATGGGAACAGTTGTCCCCTTTCTTCCCGTTCTGGTAACATTCCAAATTTTGGATTTACTCTCACTTTCATTCCTGATGACATTGGTGATCAGGACCATTAGAGAGTGTGAATCTACCTAATGAAGATACAGCCAGCAATGAAAACCTGATATTGGTCTTAACCCCTCATCATTCTTTCCAAGTCTAAAGAAAGAAAGTTTTGCCTTTAATTATTATTTAAGCCCTAAACGATGTTCCCTCAATTACAAGATTAGGTGAATTGTTTTGATGATTGGGGCCTTCTGTTCCAAGGTAGCCTATTGCCAATGCAGGTTTATTACAGGTATTTATAAAGGACCAACAATTTATGCAGAGCTTTACATACAGAACATTCACATCAGCTCCTGCCCTCAAGGAGTTTACAATCAAAGTAGTTTCCTATTGCAAACACATAGAGGGGAATTTATCAAAACTGGAGCAGCTGTGCATGGCAACCAATCAGCTTCTCTTTTTCATTTTCAAATCTTAACTGATCAAACTGAAGAGAGAAGCTGATTGGTTGCCATGGGCAACTGCTTCGGATTCTGTATGCTCCAGTTTTGATAAATTCCTCCCATACTATAGCTAATTAAGAGCCATACTAGAGCCAATTACCCTTCCAGCATGTATTTGGTGTGCGGAAGGAAACATCAGTTGTGTCATGGTCATTTTCCCGCCCCTTTGTGATGCTGCCAAGCAAGATATGCTTTAGCCACAACGGATTTGGTCAGGAGGGGTGTATGTCAGTGGCAGTTTTGCACAGGCTTGGGGTACTTGGTTCTCAACAAGCCCCCAAACATCACTAATCCTAATGTACTCCATTTGCTGAGGAACTACAATTTCCACCCAATGGTCCCCCCAGTTAGATAAAGGTTAGGCTACCCTAATGTACGCACTTATTATTGCAAGCCGAGTTTCACAGCAGCCAAATGACCGGAATAAATAGCCTTTGTCTGTAAGGATAACATCAGACTGTCAGCACAAAGCCACCAATTTAACAGTCTGAAACCTTTAGAGATCTGCCAATAACATTGATCTGATGAAGGATAGACAGAAGAGATCTGAGTGGGACAAGTGATTTGACTAGATTTCAAATTAAATACTTGGAACGTGGAGAGGCTGTTGAATGGAACACGGAGTGACAGGCTGCATGGCAGATGGCCATCCCCGGATCCTGGGTGTTGGAAACAGAGCGGCCAAGAAAATGCAACAGAGGTGCATGGCCAGTAAAACCGTCACTCTTTATGTCATGATTGATCACAAGGATTCTGATCTCTAATATGGAAATAAAACTTTCAGTCTCTCCACATTTTCCACTAGATGTTTTTCTTTCGTGAGTAGAAAAAACAAGCAGGGGATTGTAGGGTTTATGAATTGGATCACAGTTGGCAAAGGTGGTTTTTCTCCCATTAAATAACAGTCCTTTAAAGCAACCATATCACTGACACATAAGAACATGTTAGACACTACAACAGTGGGCAATTATTTCTTAAATAGGCAGAAACTTTACAAGTCTTCATGAAAAAATCCCTGACATGACTTCATGTACAGCAACAGTATACATGTGCAAGAAAGCTGTACAGGTACTTTATTAAAGGATAGGTGCACTGTAAAACAAAGTGCACCTATTTTGTTGGGCCCTTTAGGCTGACCTAAGTGATTACACGGTTCCACCCTCCCACTGAACGAATGCATACTGACCAAGTTCCGAGGGGGCCGGCTTCTGTTGTTTATTTACATTTTGTGGCAAACGTCTCCCTCTCCTGGATGCGCCTGCGCAGTACACTCCTCTGACTTCTATGGGGCTAGTTTCCGGTTGAGCTGGTAAGTATGCATCTGTGCACAGGGAGGGTGATATCGACTGAGTCAACTTAAAGGGGCCAAAAGCATATATACACTTTTCTTTAAACTATGGGGGGGGGGGGGATTTATTAAAACTTGAGCAGACAAAATCTGAAGCAGTTGCCCATGGCAACCAATCAGCTTCTGTCTGCAGTTTGTCCAGTTAAGCTTTGAAAAGGAAATGTAGAAACTGATAGGTTGCCATGCACAGCTGCTCCAGATTTTGTCTCCTCCAGTTTTGATAAATGCCCCTCTATACTATTTTGGCTAATGTGCTTCTCCCCAAGTTGGCTGAATTTTGTTTTGCCTATGACCTGCTTTACTCTTTAACCCCTTGGTATCATGTAATATATAAATAAATAGCACAGCGGACATTACATAGTGGTGTCCCTGTAGACATTTGTTCAACTCGTAGTAATGAGCAAGCGACTTATGCCAATTATCCCCAAAAATAATCAAAATACAGCACCATTTCGCTTAGTGCTTCCATGAGAAATAAACAATCCACTTTTCAAATGAATTGAATGTGTCTTCACGTGTCTTACGCCAATGATCCCCAGAACGGTTGGTGACAAACAGATATGATTACACAACTCTGAAAGTCACTTAGTACCTTTTAAATTATTCAGGATGTTCATGTCCCACGACTGAAAATAGCTAAAAGTGTAATTCTTCTGAAATTATAGCTAAGCAAGAAATCCATCCACTGGCTGATAGACAAGACTACGGGACACAGTGTTCCATATAGACATCATATCTGTATGGAGAATGGTAGAGGTTTAGCAGACCTTGAGAGTAGTTATTATTTCGGTATTGTGACATCTGTCTCTTATGGCTGCAAATGTATTATTTTTCCTATTTTTATTTATTGTATTCTTTTATTTACTGCCAAGAAATTCTACAGCACTTTGCTGATTACATAGAGCCCTTCACATCACTCCCTACACCGGTGGAGTTTATAGTCAACATAATAGACACTCAATCCAGATTCAATAATAGACGTGTAAGCTAAGGAAAAATTTGGTTCGGTTCGGATATTTAGTTATTTCGGAATTCGGATGCGTAAAATTCAATTTCTTTTTTGAACATAATTCGAACGGGATCGGAAATTCGGAAACAGAAAATTCGGATTCGGACAGATTCGGATGCATTGGGATTCGGAAATTCAGATGTGTCTGAATTTTGGAAAATTCGTACGAATTTTGATTGGGAAAGAAACGAATCACACATGTCTATTCAATAAGAACTTGCGACATGGTGTAAGAAGAGCCTGGTTCACTGGTGCCTAGATTCAGCAATAATTCAAATCATTAGCGAACCCCAAGTTCCTTCTGCAAGCACACCTCCTATGAGGAATCTTATTAACCTATAAGTTTGTGTCTGGGTTGTAGGATGGGACCAAAGAACCTGGAGGAACATGGAGAGACTAATAAAAATATTAGGCAGGGATGTGGAAATGGACCCAGGAGCCCAACGTTGCAAGGCTTCATTGCTAACCAATATCCTATTAAAATCATAACATTCATGACCTTTTTGTACTGAGACAAAGAACAATGCAATACACCACACAAGCCAAGAGAAACCAGTCATGTTTTATTGGTCTAATTTTTTGTGAGCTGAAATACTGCACATTACTCCTCACTACACTTAAAAGTGGAACTGAAATCTGGAAGTTGTGCCCCAAAAAAGGCAGACAGAGGGCAAATGACTAGTTACCAGCATTAACTAGCGTCTGTGTGTGGAGGTGGCCCTCTTAGTAGAGGCAGGGCTTTGCTTCCTCATGTCAGAGCCTCCAGCAAGGAGAACAGTGAGAAGCTCGGTAGTGCCATAACCAAATCTCACTTGAAATCTCCTGAGACTAGCAGTAAGAGGCAAATCTGCCTTAGGTCTTACACTGCAGATATACTGTATAGCTATGAGGTTGTAGACACAGGAGTGCCTAAGCACACTCACATACAAGAAAGTGCGCTGGTATTTTTCAGGAGGAATTTAAGCAGAAAGGTAAATATTTCAGGGTACTGCTCAGGCCCAATTAGCAATACTAGATGTTCCCTATAACATAGCAAATCTTTACTTTTTGAGTTCAGTTCTACTTTAAAGTGCATGTACAGCATGTTTTCAGGTTCAGATAGAGGTCAGAACTCACACTCACACAACAGGAAGTAAGTTACAATATACCTAAGTTGAGTCAGCAGAACAAGAGCCCACCCTACCCCCACATCCTCCATACTAAACAGCCAATGCTATGCCTATGTAAATAGGCAAACATGCATTTTTACCTTTATAAATATGACTCTTTTTGAAGTATGTTGTCATATTCCAACCATTCTGTCTTTCCCTCTATCCCAATCCCATGCCCCCATTTTTTAAAATATCTCTGAGGCCAGGGCTACTTCACCAGTGCCTTGAGAAACCAGGAAGAGGAGCTCCAAAAAAAGGTTTAAATAGCAATACCTATTTGAATAAACATGGGACTTGAGGATGTTTAAATATCTTCGTGCACATCTATTTGTGTTGTGAGGGGGCTAGTTAAAGTATTCATTTGTCCCAATTTGGAAAGGGTAACACGGTCAAGGACACAACAACTTTCTTCTATTCTATTCTGTTTAAGTCTTTTTTTCTATGATAATCTATGTAATGATACATTGATACATACATGTTGCCATATTCCAACCATTCGCCTTTCCTTCGATCCCAATCCAGTGCCCCCATTTTTTTAAAATATCGTCAAGGATGGTCAGCTTCTTTTTCCTGGTTCCCTGTGTTGGTCCACTGATGACATCTGTGCCAAAAATTGTGCATGCACAGAGCTAGGAGCCACTGCTTAAAAAACAAAGGAAGGCTTTTTACCGGAGATCTTGCAAGCTCCGTGCACCAAAATCACAAGAACTTCCTGGAAGGCACTGGTGAGGTAGTCTTACCAGATAGCATTCCTGAGGCCAGGGCTTCGTCACCTGTGCCTCAAGAAATGCCTCAAGAAACCAGGAAGAGGAGCTACAAAAAAAGGTATAAATAGCAATGCTTATTTGAATAAACATGGGACTTGAGGATGTTTAAATATCTTCATGCTCATTAATTTGTGTTTGGGGGAGGAGTCAGTTAAAGTATTCATTAACCCCAATTTGGAAAGGGTAACACGGCCAAGGACGCAACAACTTTCTTCTATTCTATTCTGTTTAAGCCTTTCTTTCTATGATAATATTTGTAAGGATACATTTCTTAGAAATCATTTATCCAACAGTTTGTAAGCACGCAAAATTACCTAATTTAGTTGTAATTTGTAAACTGCGCACGTACAGAAGTGAGGTCTTTTAATTTAGGTCATTCAGTCTGCTCTCACTTACAGAATTTTTTTTAAAGAATGAATAACCTGAGTTTTTAAGCCAAATAGCTTTTACTTACAAAACATCTCTCATTTCAGAACTTGTATACGTGACAAGTCCAAAGATAACTGTTGGACATTGTTGAAAATTATTGCATCTTGAACATAATTCACTACCTGTGTGGCCGGCATTAATTAGAGGATGCATTCATTTTTGGTGCACTATGCTTAGCTGCCCCTCTGTCCCATTGTTGAGCATATTTGTATCAGGTTATACATACCCAAACAAAGCTCCATGGAGATCTTCCCTGTGTGGTATTGCTCAGTCTTAAAATCTTCCCAGTTCTACGATGTGTAATTCCTGAACATGTGCGGTCCAGACTGTCCTACTCCTTAAAGCTTGACCCTCTAACCCCTGGCTTTAAACCAAACCTTTTTTCTCTGAAATGTAACTTACCCCGACAAACTAACTTATCACCTTAAGAGTGAACTCCAGGTAAATACATAGATAAATACAGATACAGGGGCTGTTTTTTACCATGAATTTCTGTCCGTCCAACACTGTGATTTGTACAGATCTGCCAGAGCACAGCCAGGCTGGTGACCTGACTTTTTTTTTTTACTAAAAAATGCTGGCACCGCCAGCCAGGGATAGCACCAGCTAGGGATTGCGCAGGTGTGAACTTGGCCTCAGGGTTTCTTTGGTAAGGAGTGCGGCAGGACATCCTAAGGTGTGTTTGTTTGTGGAGACACACACAGCATACTTCAAGTAATAAAAAGAAACCCATCGCACACCTGACCGGATAATACCCTCAAGTATCGGGAGGGTGCCAAGCGACCACGGATGCCTCCACAAATCAGTATCAATATGAAGAAGTCACTCGCACTCCAGCTCAATTTCAGTCAATATTTTATTGACCTCTGTGGTGTCACAACATGGCGACGTTTCGGAACCCGTTTCGTCCCTTCATCAGGCAAACAAAGAGTGAAAATATTGACTGAACTTGAGCTGGAGTGCGAGTGACTTCTTCATATCCACACACCCTAAAACAGGATATGAGGGTAGGGTTGCCACCTTTTCTTCATCTGAAACCCAAACACTAGCAACGCACGGACATTTTTTTGGGAAAATGAGCCGTGGCTTATTCATATGTAAATAGCGCCACCCATTCATATGTAAATATCACAGAAAATACTATTTTCAGTGGGGGGGCCAGTAGCCCCTATCTTAATTTTGGTTGCCCCTGTCTGCCTGACAATTGTGTCTGGGTTTCTGCTGCCATGATACCCAGGAACAGCATTCAAAACCCAGACTGTCTGGGTTATTCCTGGACAGGTGGCAAACTTATATGAGGGCCAGTGCTCAGGGGACCAGATGATTCTGATGAAAGCTAAAAACTTTTAAACATTAAGGAGCAGCATCCATT
This sequence comes from Nanorana parkeri, assembly GCF_000935625.1. NCBI lineage: Eukaryota > Metazoa > Chordata > Amphibia > Anura > Dicroglossidae > Nanorana > Nanorana parkeri. The sequence goes on from NW_017306277.1 coordinate 4,407,688, forward strand.
GTAAGCGATTTAATCAGCATTTAAAATAGCTTAAAAACATTTTGACTTTAATATCACTTTATGTCCAGCTTTATCTATCAGCCTAGAATTTAACAAAATGATAACCGCCTAAGCTGACTGTCCGATGCTGAAATAGCAGCCACAGAAACTTTTGATCAGAGGGAGATCATTTCAGGGAATTAAGAGGACCAGAATAAAATATTAAAGTGAGAACCGAGAGCCATACAGTTTTTTTTCTGTCTGTACCCATCTCAAGGCACGCGGTAATCTCAGAAACACGTCACGCACGGCTCTGACGCTTTGTCCAGCTTTGCCGGTTTGTGCAGTGTGTTGGAGATACCTCTTCACAGGACTCTAAAGTAAACTCACCAAGTTTAGGTCACACTTTGTAGCTTTGAACAAAGAAAGAATTCAGCAGAAAATGTGGGTAGATGTGCAGCATGGAGGAAATGCTGACAGCTCCTATTTGATGTTTAATGCCATTTTCTCTGGGGTGTGACTGCTGGAAAGATCAACAGGCAAATAGCCAACAAACCTGAAAGGGTCTATGGGGAGCGTTAACCCGTTTTTAGCTCAGTGTGATGCACATTCCAGGGAACGTGAAGGGAATGTGTAGCATCTTTGTATTTATTTTTGTATTTCTTATGTTCAGGGCTAAAAAAATATTTTTAAAAGGTTCACTTTTCTTTAATACTGGGTAAAAACGCAATATAGCATAGGAATGTTTATTAGCCACCTACCGCCAACCTGCAGGTAGAGCTCCTCTAATCATCTTTTCACAAGTTTACTGTTATGGGCCTGGTGTGTTAACATTTAAGGTCTGATGTGTTTCCCCTGACTGTTCAGTCTGTTTGTCTATTTACTTTCACCTATGCCTCATTTACTATGCATTTATGGCTTTTCAGGTCCAATATGCAGCCAATCTGGTGTTAGTTTTCTACGCTTACAGTTCCTTTGTTTTCTCAAGGATTCCTACCAGTTCTCATATACAATTAGAGAGCAATTAGCCCTATGCCAATGCCATAGACATGACGAGAATGGATAGGATTCTGCAGTGTAACAAAACACAACTGGGCCGGTATGACACCAAGATACAATTTTAGTCCATATAAAAGGCATGTGGTGTCTTTTTACAACAGGACTTGGGTCTGGGTGCATTTCTGGCAGATCAGCGGGTATTTTTCTGTACCTGCAGGGTCTTAAAAGGGATAAAACGTAGGGAAATGTGCATATAGTGTATTGCAGAGATGTACTACATATGTGTAGTGCCCCCTGACCCCCAAAGGCATGTGGTGAACCCCAGAGGCAGGCAGGACTGACATTTCACTCTCAGGGATGGATCCTTAGCTGGGTTGTGGGATGTGAACAGTAAATTGGGCACCAGTCACGTTAAGTACTTTTTCAATGCTTTATTGTAGAACAGCTATAACTGGGATAGAGGGTATAGGGCTACAGACATCCATGGACTAAAATAGACCAGACTCACCAATCCCTTCCAGCTTCCCCAGTGCTGGATTTCTTTAGTTAAGCAGAGGATGACACTGTGTAACAGAACCACAGCTGGATAGAGGACATACTTGAGATCTTCCCTGGGAGAGACACCAGACTTATTCCTGAGGTCCATGCCACCCTGGCCTTCCTGGCACCACCAGCAGTCAAAGTATTCCTATTCCTATCCTTACCAGACCAGGTCATCTGGCCTCCTGTAGGCTTGAGAACTAGTCAGCTTCCCCAACCTTGTACATCCCACCACCAGGCTGAGCACATGGCAATTCCAGAGTATTTATGCACTTCACCAGCATCAACCACTGGCAATGAAATTCCTAGTGATTGGCTGGTGAGGCATGAATACTACATGTGCCCCCATTGGCTGCCCCACTCTTTTGCAGAGTCACACCCCACTACAGGTAGGTGCATGTAATAGCAGAACACCTAGGAATGACCAAATGATCACAAACTACAAACTGATTACAGTGCTAGCAACACTAAATTTAAAAAGCCACTCCACTTAGGGTAAAAGGAATACACTTGTTTTTGTTTTATATTTTGTCCTGATGTACACTTTAACATTAAACAACTGACCCTTAACCTAATCCTAACACTTAACTATATGATTCTTTCACTAACATTAACCCAAGCACTACAAAAATAATCCCCTATCGAATTTTTCTTAATCTTAACCATAACCTAACTCTTATACTTCTACCTAACACTAAATTAACCATCTCAAGCAGTATGCTTTCCTTATCGGCGACAGCACTATTGGTACCAAAACTAGCAGTTCTGCACCAAAGTCTTCTGGTCTAAGGAAGTAAGTTTCAAAAAGCTCCCGCTGCACTTATCAGTTTCACATCCAGTAGAAAGTGACAGGTTCTCCTAAACAATATTCTGAAACATGCACTTTTTTTGTTCTCCGGAATGTCTCTCCGCAGCATGTAAAGGATTTTCTAAATCTCTGCAGTTTCTCCACCCTGATCCCTTTCTGCCTCTCAGTGACACAGCTAGAGGTCACGGAGAAGTACAGCTCCTTCTTAATTTACTCTTGGTGCGAGTCTGTTAGTAATGAATCCTAGATAAGAGATGCTGATAGAATTGGCTCAGACGTGGTCGGAACATCCAAGCATAATCTCTGAACAGCGAAGTCTAGTTTGGAGAGGGGCCCGCCTTGGAGTATTTCATTAATTTTTAACTGTTAGCTATGCACAAGTCGCTTATCTTCAACAGAAGCTCCAGTCAGTTGAAATCACCAGAGGCATTTAAACCAGTTGCACCTGCACAGAGGTCACAATCTGTTCAACAACTATTCAAATGAGTCTTGTATCGCATGTCGGAATTTATTAAGGTTCATCCTCACTTGCACTGCAATGTAACTAAAGCCTCATATTCATCCAAATATTAGTACTCCACCCTATATTTTTACTTTGGCAGGTTTTGGTCCCCTGCGACGTCTTTACTATTGTATGCGTTTCTGATGCAGGAACAATTTTATACATAATAATCCATTGTACCTGTTGTTCTGAATAACTGACCCTGGTTCATGGCACTTAGCCACCTACTAGTGATTAGGCTTGCATGTCCATGACTAGGAATCCTTGCAGGAATGAACATTTTGCATCTCTGTTTGCTTAGCTTCCATAACAGCTGCTGACTATGAGGTGAGGTGAAAGTATTGTCTTATGTCTCCCTTGGGATAAATGCTTTACCATTCTTCATTGTGGGAACAGCCATGTCTTAATGGGTATATACTCTGAACACCTGTCTGGCTATGAATTTTATTTTTATGACTTGTTCCCCCCCTGAATTTGCTATATTTCACAGGATAAGGTTGATCCTCTGTGTCACTGTAGGGTGACAGCTGACTGAACAAGTAGACCCAAATGCAGTTGAGAATCACAAGGGAAGAACATAACCAGACAGGCTGGAGGTCAGCGCAACCGACAGGCAAGTTTGGTTAGGGAAAAAGCCAAAGTCAGGGCAGGCAGCAGGCAAAAGTAACCAAGGAATGTTCAAGTCAATGTAGAAGAGCTATCCTCGATCATGAAGTAGCTAGAAAGGTATTAACACACACCTATGATCAGGGACTGACTAAATGTTCTGATCTCCATTTCAGGACTCCAAATTTAGGCCAAAACTGATATTTCCACACTGGATGGACACCAGTGGGTTGACTTATTCACTGGTCTCTTATAGTTCTCTGATATCTCAGTGACACAATTTACCCAGATTATAGATTTGTTTATTCTTTAGTATGGATAATCTATTGTGAAACAATGGCACCATCCTTTGAGTCCAGATGGATGCAGCAGTTGCATAGAACCAGCAATTCTGGTGGCAATCATAAAATTCGCATGGTGGCAAAAGAAGCCACCATGCGAATTTTACTTTGCAGGGCACATGCAAAACGCCAATATTGGCTGTGGTTTCAAGGGCCTTTCCTTTTAGTTATTGGTGGATTTTTTACATATTCAGCAAAGGCAAAACAGACTGGAGAATTCCTATGTTAGGGTTGAATGAAAGAGCTATGGGACTTACAATGGTATAGGGGAAAGTGTATTGGATTCCGTTTGAAAAGATTATGAACACTAGCTGCTTTGCTTCATAGGAGTCTGCTTGCCCAACACAAGGGCTAAAAAGTGACAAATACAAATCTTTTCCTTTTAACATTGGACCAATCCCATAATCCCACTTGTATCCAGGGTCCTTTTTTTGAGTTTCCAAGGTACTGAGTGACCTCTGCAGACCCTTGAAGACTCATTCATTCAGGAACAAAAGATCTGAATTTAGGTAAAGGGTCCTGCATACAGTGAGAACTTGGGCTTTCTATTCCCACATAAGCTTGTCACAAATTGGAGTCCTGGATGGACTGTTTAAAACCAATGAAAAGAAGCAGAATTATTTCTATGAATAGACCCTTTGAAGAACAGGCTTGAGGCCAAGCATGGACTAGAAATAAAATGGGCTTTAAGCAGAAGAAGTTTGTTGGGGTGTTTGCTTCTAATGTTTAAACTGTTGGTATTTGAAAAAAAAGAGACAAGTACACTGGTAATAGAAATACAATAAGGGTGAAAAGAAGACAGAAGAACGTGAAATGAACCTATTCCACTTTTATTTCTGATGATCAGTAGGAGTGCAAAGGAAAGCCCCAGTGAAGCAACAGCCAAATTAGTAGCCGTACATATGTACTAGGTACACCTGCCGTAGTCTTCAAAGTAGACGTCCCCGCTATACAGTAATACCTTGGTTTACAAGTAACTTGGTTTGAGAGCGTTTTGCAAGACAAGCAAACATTTCTGAAAGATTTTGCTTTGATATACAAGCAAATGTCTTGCAAGAAGAGCAAAATTTTGTAGAAAAGCACCACTGAATAAGGCTGTAGCAGTGCGAGCGATGAGTCTGTTTAACGACAATGCAATGTCACATTGGACAGATTCCTTGTTAAGGTTTCACGAAATGAAAAAGATTCCATTGAGTCAAGAGATAGCAGTGATTCCGTTAGTGATAGTGAAAGTCGTCCTACGCAATAATCCTCCTCTCTCTTGTCCCCCTCACACCAGCCACGAAGGTAACGGTAATTGGTTTATTTTTCTTTATATTTTATACGTTATTATATTACAGTATAGTATTGTAATCATTTTATATGAATATTTTTGGGATGTGGAACGAATCATCTGAATTTTCATTATTTCCTATGCGGAAATTCGCTTTGATATACAAGCGCTTTGGATTACAAGCTTGCTTCCGGAACAAATTATGCTCGTAAACCAAGGTATTACTGTAGTTCCTTGCCCTCCTGTGCAGAAAGGGGAGCTCAAATTTGGGGAGCTGAAATTTGTAGCATCAAAGGTTGGTTGACTCTAAACCACACCCCGCACAGTCAGCAAAAAGCATCAGAGTGTGTTTCCATATATGTATGGGGAAAAAACTGCTTCCTGACGCTATCAGTGGCTTCATTATTTCTCTGGCTTCCCTTAATTCTACTGATTGTGATTGAGCTGTCATGTCTTGAAAGAAATCCCCAATTATTGCACAACTCCACCCTCTCATCATGTAGTGCTCCTCCCTCCCCCCACCCGAAGTCTCCTCTTCCCCACAGACTTTTAATATAAATTTGATACTTACCTTTGTTTGATGTCTTCAGGCTGGTTACTTGGTGCTACAAGGTCCTCCTCCTCTTTACCTCTTCTCTAGGGCTGGTGTGATAATGTCGGTGCTGTTCTCTACATTATTGTATATAACTGCAGGATGGGTCCATGATGCCCTTTTCTCACAGAAAGTGGGTTAAATGACACTTGGCATGATCTAAGCCATAAAAGGGGCTGGCACTGGACCACAGAGCATGTAAATCTGTGCTTAAAGTGGAATTGGACTTTGGCAATTATAACTCCCTTTGACAGAAACTTCCAATCTATCACCCCAATGACAAAATAATTAGTTTATAAGCTGGTGACTGTGCTGTTACTGGGACAGGAAGTGAGTTCACATTTCCATCAGCGGCAGCATGGAAAGGTCGATAGAATTCACAGCGTTCCTCCACTCCAGTGGCATAACTATAGCCATAGCAACCCAGGCGCTTCTATGGGGCCTGGGGATGGAAGGGGCCCCATTAGGTTGTTCAGACAAATTAAACATGTGAAGATAATACAGTACTGTATCAATAAGGGTTGGGGTGGTTAATGACAACCCTAGTCCTCTGTAAAGTCTACAGAGTGGGAAAGCTCATGTCAGATGCACAAGAGGAGTTTTTGGGATCTTTGTGTCATTAGTCACAGCTCAAGAAGAGGTCGGGGGGGCATCACATTTTTGGTAAGGGGCCCTGTGATCTGTAGCTATGCCTCTGCTCCACGCTAATAAAAATTGTATTTTAAAAGTTGTTGTGTCCTTATTGGAAAGGTTTCTTCTCACTTCTTGTCCAGGTGACAATGTTCAGAAAGTGCTCAAACCAGCTGGCAAAATACAGTAGCCGGCAGGGGAGATTGGCATCAGTCACTGTCCGGCCAACAACATTCCACCTTTTATCTTTCGTTGATCTGGGTGGTGCCACCAGGACCACCCAAGGATCTAATTTTGGCCAATTCAGCAGGCAACATACATCCCTGAAGCTGGTCATGCACTGTCAAATTTTCGTGCGAACATTCATATGAAAACTCAGAACATTCGATATTGTCATCAGAGACTCAACAAATGTTGGTCAAAATATTGTTCAACATTTGATTTTGGAATGAATGGAGTTTCTTGAATGAAAACCACATTCACTGTTAGAATTTCTTCCGTTTGAGAAAGATTTTCCATCCTGCCCTGTCAATTTTTTTTGGTCAAACATAGTTAGATAGTTACATAGTATTTGAGGTTGAATAAAGACACGGGTCCATCAAGTTCAACCTTTGTGTGTCTGTGTGTGATTGTGCATGTGTATGCGTGTATATGAGTCCCTTTGTGTCCTTGTTTTTAAGTGTACCTGTATCCCTGTATGTTGCGGTCTCTGAGGAAGGTATCTAAATGCTTTTTGAATGATTCAATACTCTCTGCTAATACCACTGCTTGTGGCAGCGAGTTCCAGACTTTAATCGCTCTAACTGAAAAAAAGCCCCTACGCCCCTTGTGGTTAAATCTTTTATCCACCAGTTTTAGGTGGTGGCCTCTAGTCTTTGTTTTGGAGTTTACTGTAAAAAGTTTATTGCTGATGTTGCCATCACCGCTAAACATTTTGTACATCAAAATCACGTCCCCTCTTCATCGCCTCACTTCCAGCGTGAGCAAGTTTAAATTTAGTAACGTTGTCTCATAGCTTAGGTCCTCCATCCCCTAAATTAGTTTAGTTGCCCTTCTCTGGACTTTCTCCAGCTTATGCTAGTCAATTTGATCCCATTTACTATTAGAAAATGTAATGAACATTTCAAAGATTCATTTTTTCTAACAAAATTCTACTGGTGGTACGGCCAGCTACTCCGTCTACTGGATAGCATTGGTGGTCTCATTACTTGGTACTTAAAAGCTGCTTTTTAATCTCTAACGTATTATGCTAAAGTTTAAATCTCATGATAAACGACTCCTCCAAACTCCGCTTGTATTTTCTTTATCCGTTACTACAACAAGATAGAGGAACCTACTTAATGGGAAATGCATTACATTAAATTACTCTCAATGAACATGTCACATAGCGGCAACCACGGCTGAGAGAAGCAAGGTTTAACTGGGATATAAAGCCTAAAGTTATATTGGACGGGCACATATAACGATCACAGTAACAGGATCTACTACAAGTCAAACAGAGACTTTTATTTGGGAAAGATAGAGTCATCGGGCTGTAGGAGCCTTCCTCTCGCGCTTTTGTGTACTGCGTATAAACACCAGAGGTGTCACTGGCTCCAGAGTGTTTGTCTAAGTGTCCTACAAGGTTCCCAAACTTTTATTGTAATGAGCTGCGCGCGTAGGATAAACAGACATCATTGGCCACACCGAAAGGCACGTCCACGTCCGAATTAAAGGGAACTGCGAGGTTTAAACATTCCAAAACACAGAAACCACCCATCACTTTATATGCACGGAGACGCTGTCAGGGTCCCTGCCACAGACTTTATTTAGGTTACCCGTCAGTTCAGTTAAACAATTGTGGAACGTTAAAACTTCCAACATGCAGACAGGAAGGCAGTGCGTTACTACAATGGAATCGAGGTAAAACCTACCAGACCTTTAGCATTTGCTTACAGCTACCTCTTTTGAATGTTGAAAGGAAATTGGACTAACAAGGACCGCAGTGTTGATTTGCAAATGGAGGAACTTTCAGTATTGGAGAAGTGAAGCTGTGTTTGCTTTAAATGGCCCACTATATGCAGGAGAATTAAAAGTAAAAAGGTTATTCTGCAAGGTTTAGGGCCCATTCCCATCAGATGCGTTGGGCCAATGCAAGACAAGGCAATTTGCCTTGTCATGGATGGGCACAGTTCACACCATCACATTGCGGTGGTGTGTGCTGAAAAAAAGTACTGCACGCAGCACTATGTACGGCATGCAGCATTGCATCCTGGTTGGTACAACCACCTTGCACTACGCTGTGCCTATAATGTCACTATATGACATTTTAATAAAGTTCTAACAAAAATAAGTAAACTCTGTGATGTACCGGGATGGGCACGGTGTCAGGCAACGCATACCAGCAGCTATATGACGTAGCGCAACTGCTGGTGTGAATGGGACCTAAGAGTGTTTGAAGTAAAACATTTGTGAAGCTGTCACAATGGAACCGCACATGGTTATAGAGCAGAAATAAATAAAGCAGTATTCCTGCCAGACAGCACAGCCATGTCAGTGACCTTAGTATTTTTCACCCAGCAGGCCCCACCCACTACTGGTTGCCTGCAAAAAACTACAGAAGGGGGTGGATACAAGACCAGTCACCCTGCACAAGGAGTGAGAGCAGCAGTGACCGGTCTTTATTACAGGAGGAGGTGGATACAAGACCAGTCACCCTGCAAAAGGAGGGAGAGCAGCAGTGACCGCTCTTTATTACAGGAGGGGGCGGAGACAAGACCAGACACCCTGCACAAGGAGAGAGAGCAGCAGTGACCGGCCTTTATTACAGGAGGGGCGGAGATAAGACCAGTCACCCTGCACAAGCAGCAGTGACTGCCCTTATTACAGGAGGGGGCGGAGACAAGACCAGTCACCCTGCACAAGCAGAGAGAGCAGCAGTGACCGGTCTTTATTATAGGAGGGGGTGGAGACAAGACCAGTCACCCTGCACAAGGAGACAGAGCAACAGTGACCGGTCTTTATTACAGGAAGCTCCAAGTTCCACAGTGGATTCCTGCACCAATCTGGAAGAAATACACAAAGCTCACCAAGATTCAAGGAAGAATACACATGACTCTTGTATTTAGACAATCTGTGTTTATTTCGGAGTTCTGCATCAATTTTATATTTGAAGGCTGGTAACAAAACAGGGTGGACATGTCATGTGACACAATTTGTGAAAAGTGGTGGGATCTTTAGAAATCACAAATTCCTATAATAAAGGGATTTTGTATAGTGCAGACAAGGGATTATGGGAATTAAAGTAAAGCTGACAATTTCCTTTATATGATCTGATTTTTTTGTGTGTTTTAACAGCTTATAATAAAAATGTAGAAGTAAACTAGGTTTCTAATTAATGTTAATTTTAAATGTAAAGATTTACAATGCTCCCTCCAACACCCCCACCCCCTGCCTGTCACCTCTGTGCCACTGCCTGATCCAGACTGCTGAATCGTGTCCCCTGACTTAGCTACTGCAGGAAGACACACATAGCTTCAGTGCTGCCCTTGTTATCTGATCAAGCTTCACTTGAATTTGAAATTTTAATGAAAATCAGACACCTGCTCTGCAACCGATCAGCACTCAGAGGATTAGACCCAGTATCATCCACCTTATCGGAGGGGGAACTGCAGAGCCGGGTGTTCAGTTACTGAAGCCTTTGCTTGTTATTTCAGATGTTCCTGGGAATAATGAGACCCTTTATCCTCCATCAGACACAGACCTTCTCAGATGGTGAACAAGTCATGGATGGCGGTTGCCGCTGTAATGTTAAAGGCAGCGTGGAGTTCACGCACAGTGATGATGACCTGGCTGTGGTCTCCTTGTGAGATGCGTATGTTTTAGGTCACATCTAACACCCTGACCTTTAGGATTACACAGGTCTGTGCCCATATAGCACCTGCAGGGTATTGTGGAATGTTTTCCATACATAAGCTTTCACTGCCAAGAGTGATGCCCTGCCATAGCCCATACCTCCCAACTGTCCCTTATTTAGAGGCACTGCCCCTTATTTGGAATCAAATCCCTCTGTCCATATTTCCACCTCAGTTGTCCCTCTTTTTAATCTTGTAAATATATCTATGAAAAGTAGGGATGCAGCGATACCGGTTTTGCGGTATCGAGTACGAGTACCGATATATTTTTTTCGGTACTTGCCGATACCAAAAACTGATACCGGAAGTCCGATTAAGGAAGCCGGGCGGTGGGTAATGACTCGCCACCCGGCTTCCTGATTAGCAGGGAAGCCGTCTTTATGCTCCCTGGTCACCAGGTGAAGAGGATGCATGGAGCCGGCTTCCTGGCCAATCAGGAAGCCGGGCGGGGGGTAATGACTCGCCACCAAGCTTCCTGATTAGCAGGGAAGCCGTCTTTATGCTCCCTGGTCACCAGGTGAAGAGGATGCATTGAGCCGGCTTTCTGCCCAATCAGGAAGCCGGGGGGCGGGTAATGACTCGCTGCCCAGCTTCCTGATTGGCCCGGCTTCCCGACCAATCAGGAAGCTGGGCAGTGAGTCATTACATGCTACCCGGCTTCCTGATTGGGCAGAAAGCTGGTTCCATGCTTTCTTGTCACCTGGTGATGAGGGAGCATGGAGATGGCTTCCCTGCTAATCAGGAAGCCAGATGGCCAGTCATTACATGCCACCTGGCTTCCTTAATGGGACTTCCAGTTTCGGTATTCGGTATCCTGGTGACAAGGGATCATGGAGCCAGCTTCCCGGCCAATCAGGAAGCAAGGCAGCGTGTAATGAGTCGCTGCCCGGCTTCCTGATACCGGAAGTTCTCGTATTGGGATAGGCATCGGGAGCATTTGGGCACCAATATTAGTATCGGTGCATCCCTAATGAAACGGTTCTATTTACCTACCAAAAAGTACACTAAAACCCTTTGCCTAGATCTTGTGTGTTCCTCACAGGACACTACCTGATGTGGCTGCATCACAATTAGCACAGAGTAAAGTCTCACCTAGCCTTTGAGACAAATGTGTGTATTTAAGTCTTAAAAATCCTAAAACATGTAGAATTCCATAACTCCCATCCCATGCAGTGCACAATCATAAAACCTTCTGCAAATGCCTTGTCGCAAAGACGCATCAAACGTGCCAGCTTTATGGTGAAATATAGTAGTTATTATTATATAGGTCTTTTTACAATGACACTGGGGTACTAGACCTGAAGAATCAGTGTTTGGTGTGGACGCATAGAAAAAAAACAGCTGGGACCATTAATCTTACTTTTGGATCCATAATTAATAATTGAACACAGTTATACATTTTTAAAGTTTGTGGTTAGCAAAATCCTGCCTGCGATAATTAGGTTATACACAGCGGTCACCTACGTCCATCCAATTAGATGGGTTGGAATGGCAGTAACTCATCTCTAAGGTGTAACAATGGAGCTCTGCGTTCCCATCTTGGTCATTTCTGAGGGGTCCCATCTATGTGGGGGGTATGGTCCAGGTTTTCTTTCCAACCCCAGGCGCAGGAGAGCTTCGTTCTGTCAGTTGTATCCCTTTTATTGTCAGTACTGTGTGTGTGTCTCACTATTTTACCTTCTGCTTTTGTAACATTTTGGACTGGCCACCCGGGGAGATTCAATATAAAATGTATAAGCCGGTTTTTGATGGTTCGAAAGAATGGGCGCAGCTGAAAAGACTGTTAGGTGACTGTTGTGTGTGCCGTTGTATTGTATCTTCAGTGCATATAACTGCAATATCTTATCTGCCATGAGCAAGGACAGATCTCATTGACGTAGGGACCTGTGTGTTTAATTGCATCCTAACACTTATCCTCCCTGTAACTCTAAAGCTGCCCATACACCTTACAATTATCTGCAGATTTCCTGTGGTCAGATGGAAAGAGGTGCAACAGATTCCTCCATCTACACTTAACTGTGTGCATGGAGTAATCTCCACCAGGGCCAATCTGTTGCACTTTTTCCATCTGACACACTAGAGTTGAACCCCACCCGGGGGGCGGTGCTAGTAAGGTGCCGAGGGCGGCCGGAGCTTGGCTTGCCTAGGACAGCCAAATACATAAATACACCACTGCCTGTGACCCTAACACTGATCCTCCCTGTGACCCTAACACTGACCCTCCCTGTAACCCTAACACTGATCCTCCCTGTAACCCTAACACTCACCCTCCTTGTAACCCTAACACTAATCTTTTGTGTAACCCTAACACTATTCTTCTCTGTATCTCTAACATTTGTCCTCCCTGTACTAATATACAAATCTTCTTTGCAATCCTAACACTACTGTTCCCTGTAACCCTCACAGTACCCTTAACACTAGCCTTCCCTGAAACCCTAACACTTATCCTCCCTGGAACTCTAACACTAATCATCTCTGTAATCCAAACACTAAACTTCCCTGTAACCCTAACAATTATCCCCCTGTTACTCTAACACTGATCCTCCCTGTAACCCTCGACACTAATACTTTCTGTAACCCTAACACTATTCTTCCCTGTATCTCTGACATGTGTCCTCCCTGTAGCCCTAACACTACTGTTCCCTGTAACCCTAACACTAGTCCTCTCTGTAACCGTAACACTAACCTTCCCTGAAACCCTAACACTTATCCTCCCTGTAACTCTAACACTAATCCTCTCTGTAACCCTAAAACTAATCTTCCCTGTAAACGTAACACTTACCCTGCCTGTAACCCTAACACGTATCCTCCCTGTAACTCTAACAGTAACCCTAAAGGTGCCCATACACTTTACAACCCTCGCAAGACTTTTGTCTTGCAAGGGTTGTAAAGTACTTAAAAAAACGTACGATCTGCCCATCTTGGACAGGCAGATCGTACTTGCGATCATCGCAAGCCCGCCCCCCTGAGGGGCGGGCTTACGATAACTGTAATGAGGGGCGGGCTTAAGATGACTGCAAACGGGCTGTGTGCGCGTGCGCACACCGGCCTGTTCGGCAGTTGTCGAGCCAGCAGGCCACTAACTCGCAGAGAATCGTACGATTCCCGGCGGGTTTTCTAGCATGCTGGTTCGACGGAAGACGTGCGACCGTACAGTAGAAATGGTCGCACGCCTTCCATACACTGCACGATTCTCAAACGATCGCCGGATTTCCCGCGATTCTCGTACGAGAATCGTGCAGTGTATGGGCACCTTAACACTAATCCTGCCTGTAACACTGACCCTCAGACTAATGATCCCTGTAACCCCAGCACTATCCCGCCTACATGCAAACTTAACCCCTTATGTAAATACTCCCTACCAACGTACCTGCACCAAGACTGTACCTCAGGACTGGCCAGACAGATTAGAGTTTGATTGGCAGTACGAGCAGCTCCCATCGTTGTATGAGCATGGTGTACATAGCTAAATTGTCCGTAGCGCAGCTTTAAATATCATTTTATTCGGTATTGATCTGTCCGGGGTGTCTCGGCCCCTAGGCTGGAATACACATCATAAAATAAGTTTGCATACGATCTATGCGCCGGCCCCGGTCATGATTTTTTCGGTTTCGCGTTCTCTTTAAAACGTTAGTCACGGCCAGGACAAGAATGACCATTCTGAGCAGAGCGGCAGCTGTTCTGGGGGAAGTTACTCCTCTCCTTCCTTCTTTCTTTTATAGTTGGAGAGATTGTGATTGAATGCTTTAGATTTCCTTTAAAGTCATATGACAAAGACAACATATTTCAAGCCACGAATGTAAAACACATCTTGAGGAATGGCCCTACCAGATGCCGCCGAGCTGGATTTCCATGTGTTCAGACGCAATTTACTTTCCCAGATACAAACATAATATAAATCACGCACTTTATGATTTCTTTCTTTTTTTTTTTAACAAAATTTGTCAAAAAGATTACCGCGTCTTCCTGGAGCATTAGATCTTTCTTTTCTTATAAGTAATGCAGTTAATGTGGATTTGGGAAAGTATGTCGTTTGGTCTGAAAGCACTCAGACAGGCGCATTTAAAGCTGAACTCCATATGAAGCAAATATTGTCTGAATACAAGAGCCATGTGTATGATTCCTTGAATCTTGGTGAGTTGTGTGTATTTCTTCCAGATCTGTGCAGTGATCCCCTCTGTAATAAAGACCGCTCACTGCTGCCCTCTCTACTTGTGCAGGGGGACTGGTCTTGTCTCCGCCCCCTCCTGTAATAAAGACCGGTCACTGCTGCCCTCTCTCCTTGTGCAGGGGGACTGGTCTTGTCTCCGCCCCCTCCTGTAATAAAGACCGGTCACTGCTGCCCTCTCTCCTTGTGCAGGGGGACTGGTCTTGTCTCCGCCCCCTCCTGTAATAAAGACCGGTCACTGCTGCCCTCTCTCCTTGTGCAGGGGGACTGGTCTTGTCTCCGCCCCCTCCTGTAATAAAGACCGGTCACTGCTGCCCTCTCTCCTTGTGCAGGGGGACTGGTCTTGTCTCCGCCCCCTCCTGTAATAAAGACCGGTCACTGCTGCCCTCTCTCCTTGTGCAGGGGGACTGGTCTTGTCTCCGCCCCCTCCTGTAGTTTTCTGCAGCAAGTCTGTAGTGCGTGGAGCCTGCTGGGTCCCTCCCACAGCTCTGCTCTCTGCACAGGCTATGGGCAGCACAGTGATGATGTCACTGCTACTTTTGCAAGGTCCTATCTGGGTTAGTAAAGACATTTGGTGCACACAAAGTGGATTTATATCCTTTGTGACTATTGAGGAATATATTTTGTGTGCCCGGAGTTTAGCTGGATACATTCCATTTGCATGAAAATAAGTTTTCAAAGTCTTAATATTCATTCATTTTAATGTTTTATTTGCAACCTGATTAGAAAATCCTGTCCCCTGCCAACATACTGCAGAGAAGGACTCTTGCTCTTTGTGTGGAAGCAGCTGACTCTCTGCAGAGGTCGGACACACCCCCTGATGACTCAGATCTAGATCTCCCCAATCAACAGGGAGCATAAGGGTTTCCTGATTGGAGAGTTCTAGATCTGACTCAGCAAAGGGTGTGCCAAACCTCTGCAGAGAGCCTGCTGCTTCCATACAGTGAGCAAGATTGCTTCTTTAAGACTTTGAATACTTTCTGTTTTGGTGCAGCTAGAACGTATTCAGCTGGTTTGAGCTGAAAGTTCAATGGGGCTTTCAAGGGTACGTCCATTTTCTCCAAAGGTGTAAAAAAATAAACTTACCCAGAGCATTCCGCTCACACTATTCATACATTTTAGATTCATTCGGATCCTCCCACCACTAGCCAGTGTATGCTCCGTACACTGCACTGCAGCCCCGCACTGATCCAGCATACCACTCACAAAGGGCGAGCGCTCATTGGTCAGCACAGTCACATGGCCACGCTAACCAAATGAGAGCTTCTGAGCCTGGGACCAGGCACTTACCCTTAAAGGAATATTGAGTGTATTTCTGACTTTTGCACAGTTACAATTGGTTACAATGGTTTTGTGCATTTTTTTTTTTCAATAGAAGGGTACGTAGACCCCAAAAATGAACTCTTATTTGCTCCCTTTTGGCTTTTTAAATATACCATCGAAAGGGTTTTATTATATCTGTCCGAAAAGTACAAAAAATACCTGTTGATCCTGCCAGGAACCTTGTGAGTTGATAACTTCCTTCGCTCTCTGCCTCTGCATCACTGTTCTAAATTACAGTAATCCCAGCTCCTTCTGTGGACTACAGAGCACCTCCTCCATGTTATAGTGATGAGGAGAGTAGGAGGTGTTCTGTAGTCCTGTCCTGATGTGACAATGCTGCTCCTCCATAAATACAGTGCAGTGACTGAGCGTTGTCACCCTAGAGAAGAAGAGTATTATTGGCAGGAGCAACAGGTGAAAATAAAGGGTTAAAGGGATAATACAGCATGGATACTGTACAGTATATATACTGAATACAACCCACATTGCTGTCTGCCTATGCTGCACTCTTATCAGTTACATTTTTCCCAGCTATTGCTGAGGACTAGAGAACCCCTTCTGTTTATGTTATGGAGAAGTGGGGATGTTTTGTAGTCCCGGCTTCTCTATAGAGTATGGGGAATGAAGGTTGTCACCCTAGTACAGGAAGTGCATCACTTGCAGGATCACCATACAGTATGGTGAATTCATGTTGTCACCCTAGGGCAGGAAGTGTATTACATGTAGGATCATTATACAGTATGGTGAATTCATGTTGTCACCCTAGGGCAGGAAGTGTATTACATGTAGGATCATTATACAGTATGGTGAATTCATGTTGTCACCCTAGGGCAGGAAGTGTATTACATGTAGGATCATTATACAGTATGGTGAATTAATGTTGTCACCCTAGGACAGGAAGCGCATCACTGGCAGGATCACTAAACAGTATGGGGAATGAATGTTCTCACCCTAGGACAGGAAGTGTATTACTGGCAGGATCACCGTACACTATGGTGAATTAATGTTGTCACCCAGGACAGGAAGTGTATTACTGGCAGGATCACCATACGGTATGGTGAATGAATGTTGTCACACATGGACAGGAAGTGTATTACTTGCAGGATCACCATACACTATGGTGAATTAATGTTGTCACCCCAGGACAGGAAGTGTATTACTGGCAGGATCACCATACAGTATGGTGAATGAATGTTGTCACACTTGGACAGGAAGTGTATTACTGGCAGGATCACCATCCAGCATGGTGAATGAATGTTGTCATCCTAAGACAGGAAGTGTATTACTGGCAGGATCACCATACAGTATGGTGAATGAATGATGTCACCCTAGGACAGGAAGTGTATCTCTTGCAGGATCATCAGGTGAAAATAAAAGGAAATATAGCTGAGAAAGAAGGAAAACTATTGCAGCCACCAGATCTCAGGACTGATAATCTGCAACATATTATATTTTTGTTCTTGGGTTCAGATACAATTTAAGGGCCTGTTCACACGACGTCCGTTTTCTGTGCTGACCTGATCCGTACGCTCCTGCACTCAAAATGCATCCCAATGTATCCCTATGTGTTTTATGGGCTCCAGTTCTCACGTGCGCGGTCCGTTCAGGTTACGACAGAAAAATACTGCATGTCACATTTTGTACGGTCAGGAAACAGTCAGGAAACGCAAACGCGTCAGAAACGCACTGCACTGCAGCTAACATACTACCGTGTTTCCCCAAAAGTAAGACATCCCCCGAAAATAAGACCTAGCGCTATCTTCGGGGATGTCTGTAATATAAGACCTACCCCGAAAATAAGACCTAGTTCGGTGGTAGGTCTTATATTACAGACATCCCTGAAGATAGCGCTAGATCTTACTTCCGGGGTAGCTGTGAAGACCGGCCGCAGCTCCCTCCCGCCCCCTCGCCCGTCCACCTACCCGCACGCTGTTGCTCTCTGAATGACGACATCAGAGCGGAGAGGCAGCTCCCTCCCGCCCCCTACCCGACACGCCCCCCCTCCAGCAGCACGCATGCCCGCCCCCTCGTCTCCTTAGTTCCGAGCGGAGAGGCAGCTCCCTCCCGCCCCCCTGCCAGACACGCCCCCCCGGCCGCACGCATGCCCGCCCACCTGTTTGTGGCTCCCTGGA
>NW_017306277.1:4427608-4438862 GCF_000935625.1 Nanorana parkeri
CTGCCAGACACGCCCCCCCGGCCGCACGCATGCCCGCCCACCTGTTTGTGGCTCCCTGGACGGCAGAGCACAGCTGCAGCCAGGTAAGACATCCCCGAAAATAAGACCCAGTGTCTTATTTCGTGCAAAAAAAAAAATAAGACACTGTCTTATTTTCGGGGAAACACGGTAACAGCCCCACTCCATCAAAGAAAAACATTTTTTTTTTTTTTACTAGAACGCATCAAAAACGCGGCCAAAACGCACTGCATCAGTAGCACCGCGTCTGCAGATCCGGACCTGATCAGGACCTGAAACTCATGTGAACAGGCCCTTTTATCCTGCATCCAACATCAGTGTTTATTAGGAGAGTCATTTGTATCATAAATAGTTCTCAGTATTCTAGAATGTACATTGTATCTTATTTCCTATATATCTGGGCGGTAATTATAGCCCACGAGGTGCTGGGAGGAGGAGAGCAGCTGCGCTCCTGAGATCAGCTCATTAACAGCATATTTACTGAGATAAAGTGTATTTGATTGGCTGGGTAACACACTGCAATGATCATCCAGTATACCGATGTGGAAGAGTGCATCAGTGGCAGTCCTGTAAGGGCACTACTGCCACCTATTGGTGAGAAATATGACCAGCATGGCTTCAGACCTGATTTACTAAAGCCTGTCTATGCGTGTATGCCAGAGCATTGGTCGCACACTGATGAGGTAATCACATCCTCCCAGAATTTACTATGCGCCGACAATGCATGTGGATACACGTGCAAAAGCCACTTCATAGACGAGGTGAATACTAAAAAGTATGAACTTATGTATAAATTAATATAAGAACTAGCTTGAACTCGATGGACTTTTTTCTGACTATATACCTTTGTTTTATAAATTATTATTAACCCTTGCAGTTGGGCTACCCCAAGGGCTGCAAGAGTTAACTGCTCGTTTCAGTCTAGGGAGGACAATAAAAAAGTTATACTCACCCAATCCATGGAGCCGGCATTGCTCCGAGACCGGTCCCTGGAGCCTCTCTGCCCCTTCACAGCCGTGGTCTAAGGTCTCGTGAGTCATCATGTTCTATACACAGTGTATAGGACGTGAGGACACCGAGGGACATATCATCACAGCAGCGGACTGCTGTCACAGCCATCCGGATCTGAGGATCGGCGAGTATAACCTTAGACCAAAACGAGCAGTTGACCCTTGTAGTGCTGGGAAAGCTCACCTGCAAGAGCTAATAATAATTTTCCCCAGGTCCCCCGAGTTCTGCTTTTTACGAATCTTCATACACTTCTTATAATTTTGTAATATATATATATATCTATATATTTTTTTTAAATTATTAATATTATTATTATTATTATTTTTTACATGTATTTATTTATTTTTGATTATTTTATTTATTTATTTATTTTCATCTGCTTTTGTGAATCTTGTTATGATATTTGTACCTTGATGCCAATTTAGGATTTCATATGAACTGAAATCTATTTTGTAGCCCTGAAGAAGGAACACGTCCGTGACCCCCTTGAAACGTGTTGGTTGCTCTGTTTAATCGTTTGTGAAGCTATACTGCTGTTACATGGTTTTGGACTCTCTTTCTGTTTGGCGCTCTCATTAGACTTAATACACGTGCATCTTCCATCCTGGGCCCCTTTGTCTGACCAGAACCATTGTGCTTTATCTGACCCATCCCATCTTCTGATACTCTAAATCCAGCACCTCATCTCTACGTGTTCCTACCAAAAATTGAACCCATGCTTACAGTAAAGCTCTTGTAAGTTGCTGGACATGAAGTGAAGGTATTTTGGTGGACTTACGTAAGGGGGAGAACTCAAGGCTTGCATTACCAAACCTGCCAAAAGGCCAAAAGGTTCTTAGATGAGTAGGAGGAGGGGCAGAGGCCCGCTGTGAGAAGAACTCCAAGCTGCAAAAGATGATGCAAAAGAAAAACAGCGATGGATACATTAAAGATCATTATTCAGTAAACTCCCCGTTATCCGGCATCCACGGGGATTGGTAGATTCCGGATAAATGTAGTTTCTGGTTGCTTGAGAGTTACTATTAAAAATAGGTCTAACTAATGCCATATCCCATACTTTACCCCCATACTACACCCCATACTATACCCCATACTTTACCATACCATAAACTCTGCATTGACTTCATATTAATACTGAAATGCAGTAATCAAAAGCAAATTCAGACAAACAGATACACGATCATTTCTAGGATAATAAATGCCGCAGATCAGCAGAACAATGAGTACACAGGGGGATTTTTTTTCTGGTTAGATGAGAGTTCTGGTTAGTTGAATACCGGATAACTGAGAGTTTACTATATAAACTAGGGATGCACCAATACCGATACTACCGATGCCGAGCCCGATACTTGAGCTTCCGGTATCAGGAAGCCGGTCAGCGTGTAATGACTCACTGTCTGGCTTCCTGATTGGCCGGGAAGCCGGCTTCATGCTCCCTCATCACCTGGCCAATCAGGTAGCCGGGCGACATGTAATGATTGGCCGCCCAGCTGCCTGATTGGTCGAGAAGCTGGCCAATCAGGAAGCTGAGCGGCGAGTCATTACCCGCCCCCCTGCTTCCTGACTTGACAGAAAGCCGGCTCCTTGCTTTCTTGCTTTCTCGTCACCTGGTGATGAGAAGCATGGAGACGGCTTCCCTGCTATTCGGGAAGCCGGGTGGCGAGTCATTACACGCCGCCTGGCTTCTTTAATGGGACTTCCGGTAGCAGTATTCGGTACCCGAAAAAAAATATCGGTACTTGTACTCTATACCGAAAAAACGGTATGGGTACATCCCTGATATAAACCTTATGGCAGGTAAAGGATTTCCTATACGAGGTTCAAGTCCACGCTCAGCTGTAGACGTCCTTTACATCTGTACACAGAATAGACTTCCTTCGGCCATAACAGAACAATGCCCTGATCTCCAGGTCACAGGAAAAAAACACGCCCTTGGCGTTACCATGGCACTAACGCTGCCCACTGAATTATGACACTTTTCAACATTTTGTATCCCAGTGAAAAGGGGTCACTAGGGGTTTCCTTTACATAACAAAGCCCAATTCTCCTAAATTAAATGATTCATTCCTATCATTACAGATCAAACGCAGCGCCCACAAAACACAATTGTCCGTAGTCTCATTTCCAGTCTGCTCATCGCCATTCTGACTTCCAATCATTCTTTCAACAACGGGCTTAACTTTAGCATTTTGTGGCAGAGGAATTTGTGAAAAGGGGCTGTGTGGGCAGCCATATACGTGTGAAATATGCTACACAAGTGTTGGGGAAGGATCAAGACAACAGGCCCTAAGAAAAGCCTCCAAAGGTCCCAGGACCACAGTTTGTTGAAAAATGCTTGAGCGGACAAAGAGCTCATTGTCCCGCCGGCCGAATCGCATGGCCTGCAGGATGGAGTTTGTAGAACAATTCCTTCACAATAATGCAAATATTTCAACTGCTTACTGGCATTTCAAATCTTTTTCTGTGAATTTACTTTAAGAAAGAAACCACCTGTTGGGATTTTTGGGAGAAGAGAAGCATTTCTTGCCTGCAAGTTGTATGGAAAGATACGTCTACTTTGTCACAGACACTTGGAATGCTCACCCAACCTCAACACACAAAATAGAGCTTTGGGGTGACTGTTTTTTTCTATATACAGTAAACTCCCCGTTATCCGGCATCCACAGGGATTGGTAGATTCGGGATAAATGTAGTTTCTGGTTGCTTGAGAGTTACTGTTAAAATTAGGTCTATCTAATGCCATATCCCATACCATAAACTCTGTATTGACTTCATATTGATATTGAAATGCTGTAATCAAAAGCAAATTAAGACAAATAGACACACGATCGTTTCCAGGTACATGCCGCAGATCAGCAGAACAGTGCGTACACAGGGGATTTTTTTTCTGGTTAGATGAGAGTTCTGGTTAGTTGAATTCCGGATAACAGAGAGTTTACTGTACAAATGGACGTCGGGAGATAGCAATTCCACACCCCAGCTGCCCCTCTACTCCCTGCTGCCCAGAGGCCGGGCATTGCTTGGCCTTGTGGGAAATCCGGCCCTGTTCACCAGTAACTACACCTTGATATGTGTGCCTGTGCCAATTGACTTGCAAGGTGTCCTTAAAGAGAAACTCCGGGAATGTAAAAAGTTAACCCTTGCAGTGTGGCTACCATCGTACTGCAAAGAGTTAACTGCTAATTTTTGATCTAGGGGCTCAAGCAAAAAAAATATACTCACCTGATCCTCGATCCTACTTGGATGCAAGACCGGTCCCAGCAGCCTCTTCTCCCCCGGGCTCTGGGCATTCTAAGCCCCACTGACATAATCATGTTTCATGCAGTGCATTCACCTGCATTAGACGTGAGAATTCCGAGGGGAGAGGCAAGGAGAGAGGTGAGTGACCGTGCTGTGCGGGGGAAGAGAGCGCTGTGAGCGGCTGGCGTCTCTCCTCCCCGCACCGGTCAACCTCCTTTGACAGACCAGGAGAGCCGCGCTGTCTCCGCCTCCACAGAAGGCTGAGCTCTCCTCCCGCACCGCCCCACTCAGCCTCTTGTGACAGATCAGGAGAGTCACAAGAGGCCGAGCCGGTGGTGCGGGGGAGGAGTCACATGTCAGAGAATTGAGCTCCCCTCCCCGCACTGCTCGCTCAGCCTCCTGTGACAGCGTGTCAGGAAGGAGAACGGTACAAACACGCCGCGATCAGTGATTGCTGAGTGTTTGTAAATAATTGGGAACATAGTATGTTTACTGTGTCCCCAATTATGAATGAATGGGAAGTGCTCTACATCACTTCCTGTTCATTCATGATTGTGGACATGGTAAACATACTATCTCCACAAGTTATGAATGAACAGGAACACCCGGTATAGAGGATTCCTGCAGGGGCTGCAGAAAAAGAGATTCAGGACTCTGTGTTCTCAATCCCTTTTTCTATTTTAAAAGGGAAATATCAGTGGTCTGTTTAGACCCCCAATATTTCCCCAGAGCACCCAGACAGTAAAGTAAAAATTAAATATTTAATAAAAATAAATAAAAATACAATATACATTTTTTTAATAGTTTATAAAAAAATAAAATATTTTTAAAAATGTGAAAAGGTTAGAAAAAAAAAACATTTTCGGTTTCAGCTTCGGTTTCAGCCTGACATTTTTTTTCATTTCGGTTTTGACATTTTCATTTCGGTGCAGCTCTAATATATACTAAATAAAAATCCAGCAGAGAAAGAGGACATTCCCAGGAAGCCAGATCTAACCAATATGGACCCTGAGAAATATGAGAAACTTGTAGGTGGTTGACATTCATCATTAACAGAAATAGAAGTTTTGGGTGGACTGACCCTTTAATAAATATTATTTGTTCTTGGTGGGGCTATACTGTAATAGCTGCAGAACAAGTTAGTATTTTAAGGATTTTCTTTTCTGTCAGCTGTGACTGAGGGAGGAATGAAAGGCATTTAATTTTGGAAAGTTATTTTTGGCCGTCCTCTGTGCTATTTACAATCATGTGCAGCGGCTAAGAAGGATATTTTGGAAAGCAACGCAATCCACTGCCCATGTCTGTCTGAGCCATGTTTTTATTTACAACAATGCAATTAAATAAGGCTTATATATGACATAGTTGGATTGTCCCCGTGATCTTTAATTACACGACCGCTGGCAGCCCTTTGCTTGTACTCTAAAGCTCTCAGAAAGAATACGTTCTCATACGTAATCTGTCTGGGAGCATTCAGGTATAGGTGGAGGTCTGCCAGCAGTGCAATCAGAGATCACTTCAACAAATGTGCTATTTTACAGGATTATTGTTCATTTAATAATGTGTCATCAGACAGACCATGGAGCATACTTGGAGCTGCCAATAAAAAGATGTTATTTGGGCTTATTAATCATAAGAGCTGGCTTGGGTATTTCATGTCCAACACTGTTGCTGCTATAAAAAGATGCCAGAAGAAGAACCCCTTAAATGAATACATTTTATATTTACCCCTCGAACGGATCGCACACTTACGGGTGTTGAATAGCTGCTCTCTGCTGTGTGCTATGGAAACTTCTACTGCCCATTACAGTACATTACTATTACAGTACTGTAATGACATAGAGCAGGGGTAGGCAACCTTGGCTCTATAGCTGTGCTGAAACGACAAATCCCATAAGGGATTGCATGCCACAGGCATGACTCCCAGAGGCACAGCTGGAGAGCCAAGGTTGCCTACCTAGAGGGACCACAGTGTGCTGCGGGGACCACACTATCCAACATACTTGAAAAAGAGGAGAGAACAGGGAAGTCATGGAGAGAGAAGAAAAAGAAAGGATATGAAGGGATGAGAAGGCAAGAGACAAATGGATTGGAAGGGAAGGGGAGGAGAAGACATAAGAGGAGGCGAGAGGGGAAAGAAAAGGCAGGGAGAGTAGATGAGAAATGTAGGGTAGGGAGTAGAACAGAGAAGAGAGGAGAGTAGGGAGAGGAAAGGAGAGAAGAAAAGATGATCAGTAAGGGGAGGAGAAAGAAGAGTGGACAAGTGGGGAAGAGAGAGAAGAAGAAAGGATAGGAGAGAGGAAGGAGAGAATGGAGGGAAAAGGAAGAGACCCAGCAGTGGAAGCTGGAAGGAGAAATAAGTGTGGAGGGGTGGAGAGAAGAGGAGGAAGGATATGAGGGAATGAGAGAAAAAAGGGAAAGGGAGAAGAGAAAAGTTTGGAAGGGAGAGGGTGGCCAAGAAGAAGAATGAAGAGGAGATTGGGGGGAGGGCAGGAGAGGGTAGGTTGCAAGACAGGAGAGAAGAAGAGATGAAGGGCATTTCCAATTTGCTGGGATTTCGCTAATTCCTGTTTGAAATCCATGAATCCCAAACTTAGCAGTGAATACTATTGAAGTCAATATAGGAGTGGAGAGTGTCCATGACACCATATTCTGGCATCACTTGCTTTGGATATGTAATTGATTTTTTAACATTGACATTAAGTTTGACCTAAATACACCAGCAACACCCCAATCTGATTAAATTCAACTTGAAATTTCTTAGGTAATTTTGGCTGCTACACCTTTTTTTTCTCAAGCAGTAATAGGCCTGAATTGACTTGTGGAGGTAGCAGCCGCAACAGATCGAAAAGATATAGGAAAGATTACTCTTAAATTCCTCAACTTGGTATAAACTTGCCATTGGCTCAACAGTTTAATCATATAGTTTGTGAATGAACTTCCTTTTTTGTAGTACGACACTAGATTGTTAAAAAAGTTTAATAAAACGTGAAAACAGAGTGCACCAAAGCACTTCAAAACCACAACCCCACATTCCTCAAATCTGCATCTTTGTATCCCCAAATATTACCAAAATATTGAAAATATAGACTTCAGGTATGTGTTGGTAGAATTTGGCTAGTGTCAGGACGTACGCAGACACTTGAACAAACAGCAAATAGGAAGAGACAGCAAGTTATATCTTGCCATAAACATTAGAGTGTAATATTTGAGACACAATAGTCTTAGATATTGTTCAGTGGCTTGACGGTATGTAAGCAGCATGGTTAGGCCATAATGTAAGAGGGAGAAACGATGTATTGTAAAAACACAGGAGAAGATAATTCCAGAAAGTGTTGGTTTAAGTGTGGACTTCACATGAAGATTTCCCATGATTGGAGCAACATTCGACTATGTGTGCAGCAGAAGAGGTGAGTATGTACTTTTTTTTTTACAGGTATAGCTTATTTAACGTATTTAGGGGTCTATTTATCAATGTGTTCACTTAAGATTCACATAACTTTCTCCCAAGATTTACACATGTCACTTAGGATTCCATGTACACATTTTGGGTGAAAGTTGTGTTAATCTTGAAAACATCGCTGTCTACTTTGTGTCAGCGTGAATTCAAATATTTGAGGATCTACAGCCGAGTGATACACAAATAAGATACATTTTTGTTAATAGTTAAAGGTGCTTAATAGATTTTTAAGATTTAACTTCTCAGTTTAGTGTCACATTAAGGCAAAATTGATTTTTTAACGCCAAATTTTCAATTTTTTGGCAAAGGAGAAACTCTCAATTTCACTCTTGAAGCTGCTTAGGTTAAACAACACATTTGTGTTAATAGTTAAGGGAATTTATTTTTTGAGGTTTATCATCCCTACCTCTGATACTGCATATTAGGGTTGCACAGATACCAAGTACAGTACTCGGTACAAGTACGAGTACATGTACCAATACTTTGAGGCTCCAAGACTAGACTAGAGAAAAATTCAAAAGTTAGGAGGCAGCTGTCATTTGTAAAGAGCACACGGAGCTCCTGGGATTTGTACATCTCTGTTTTAATGTATGATTTTGTTTTTATAAATATAAATAAAGGGATGCACCGATACCAGTTTTGCGAGTACGAGTACTGGTACTTGCCGAGTACTTACAAGTACGAGTACTGATACATTTTTGTTTATGGTCATGTGACAGTTTTTCTAAAACAATACAGACTAATGATTTCAGGACAGTGGTGGAGTGCCAGAGCCCGGTCCCAGCTGCAACCGCTGCAACCCTGGTAGTTCTCATGAAAATGCCAAGTATCTGCACTGGTACTCGAAAAGTATCTGTGCATCCCTACTGCATATAATACTGCACTTTTTGTATTTTCATGTTACTGCAGCCTAATGCATCAGGGCCATAGTGGGAACTCATCCAGGGATCCAGGGCCGTAGTGGGAACTCATCAGGGCCATAGTAGTGACTCATCAGGGTGATAGTGGGAGCTAATCAGGGCAATAGTGGGAACTCATCCAGGGCCATAGTGGGAACTCATCCAGGGCCATAGTGGAAACTCATCAGGGCCATAGTGGGAACTCATCAGGGCCATAGTGGGAACTCATCAGGGCCATAGTGGGAACTCATCAGGGCCATAGTGGGAACTCATCCAGGGCCCAGGGATCCAGGGCCGTAGTGGGAACTCATCAGGGCCATAGTAGTGACTCATCAGGGTGATAGTGGGAGCTAATCAGGGCAATAGTGGGAACTCATCCAGGGCCATAGTGGGAACTCATCCAGGGCCATAGTGGAAACTCATCAGGGCCATAGTGGGAACTCATCAGGGCCATAGTGGGAACTCATCAGGGCCATAGTGGGAACTCATCCAGTGCCATAGTGGGAGCTCATCCAGGGCCATAGTGGGAACTCATCCAGGGCCATAGTAGTGACTCATCAGGGTGATAGTGGGAGCTCATCAGGGCAATAGTGGGAACTCATCAGGGCCATAGTGGGAGCTCATCAGGGCAATAGTGGGAACTCATCCAGGGCCATAGTGGTAACTCATCAGGGTCATAGTGGTAACTCATCCAGGGCCATCCAGGTAAAGTCACATAGCAACAAACTGATAAGCAAGGAACATGCAGTGTTTGTAATCCAGGTAAAGTCACATAGCAACAAACTGATAAGCAAGGAACATGCAGTGTTTGTAATCCAGGTAAAGTCACATAGCAACAAACTGATAAGTAAGGAACATGCAGTGTTTGTAATCCAGGTAAAGTCTATGAGCAGGTAATAGTAATGGTTGAAACAACCAGCAATGATTAATGGAAGTTCACCAGCTGGCCATAGAATTGAGGTAATGGTTACCTGCAGGTTAGAGGCTGCTGTGGCAGTATGCTGTGGTAGGAATCAGCTGTCCCAAGTGGGTTGCAGGACAGAGTCCTGAGAAGTAGTGTGGGGATTTAGGAGATCCAGACGAGGATGTCAGCGCAGTAGGTCGGCGTCTTCCTCCTTGCACGGACACCGGCCCCCTGTGCAATAGTGGCTTAAAACAGCTGCGGGGGCGGAGTCAGCGTGCTCCGCACCTGGACAGGAGATCAGGCCTGTATGTTACACATAGTGGGAACTCATGAGGCCCATAGTGGGAATTCATCAGGGCCATAGTGGTGACTCATCAGGGCCATAGTGGGAACTCATCAGGGCCACAGTGGGAACTCATCAGGGCCATAGTGGGAACTCAACAGGCCCTTAGTGGGAACTCATTGGGACCTTAGTGGTAACTCATCAGGGTCATAGTGGGAATTTATCCAGGGCCATAGTGGGAACTTATCCAGGGCCATAGTGGTGACTCATCAGGGCCATAGTGGTGACTCATCAGGGCCATAGTGGGAACTTATCCAGGGCCATAGTGGTGACTCATCAGGGCCTGTTGTGGTGACTCATCAGGGCCATAGTGGGAACTTATCCAGGGCCATAGTGGTGACTCATCAGGGCTATAGTGGTGACTCATCAGGGCCATAGTGGGAACTTATCCAGGGCCATAATGGTGACTCATCAGGGCCATAGTGGGAACTTATCCAGGGCCATAGTGGTGACTCATCAGGGCCATAGTGGGAACTCATCCAGGGCCATAGTGGGAACTCATCAGGATACCTCAGGAGTTTATATACGCCAAGTATGATTTTGGTTTTTATTCACTGGGGAGCTACTGAACAACATATTTTGCACCAGGATGCGCTCAAATTTTCCTAGTTTCTGTCTGAAAAATCTGGCCATCGTATGGTAGAACAGTTAAATTTTTTCCTTATCCTTTTTTCCGCTCTTGATTCTTTCCTGCTAACTTGTGCTGAGAACAGGTTGTTTTAATTCAGCATGATCCTTGCTGACCCCTCTTCTTCAAGAGCCATCTCTCTCAGGAGACCAGACTCCTTCACTGTCCATGTACTGAGCAAATGTCACGTTTTCCACACATAAATCCCTGGCTGTAAAGCCAAGACATCTCCTCTTCTCATCATAATGGTTTGGGCATGTTATTCCTGTCACTCAGGCCCGGGTAAAGACAGGCAGTATTCAGAATTGATGTTGCCCCAGGCACATGTGAATGATGGCGTCTGCTCAGCAGGCTTCTGCTAACACGGGTCACATGATCAGCGTCGTGGCAATCAATGAACGTCAATCATGGAAAACTCGCCAGTAAGCTTGAAGTATACAGTTTATCTAGACAACATTGTTTTTTTTTTTATTTTGGATTATTAGGGCCCCTGTCTGGTTTTACCTGCTATCTAGGGCTCCATTACGGAGATTTCTCCTAACTGTCCTGGTGACAATGGTTTCAGCAGACAGGAAATGAGGTGGAATCTGCATTAAGGATACAAATGGAAATAAAAAGGTTGTCAAACGAGCTGCTAACGAGCCTGAAGTCCTCCCAACACAACTCAATACAACTTTCAAGCTGTATTTGTTTTTGTTAGTAGCCCTTTAATATAGTTTTATTATCTATTTATCTAACCAGTAAACAGTCCCCC
>NW_017306277.1:4439251-4505538 GCF_000935625.1 Nanorana parkeri
CCCAAAACACAGCCCCCCCCCCCCCCAATGCTGCCTTAAGGACTTACCTTAAATGATGCCCCTTGATCTGATCATCTTCTTCTTTCCAGTAGTTTTCAGGGTTCCCTCCAGCACCGGTGCCGGTCTCTGATCCAGTGCTGTCTGCTGTGTCCCACGGTGTCTGTGCAGGTGCACGCTGCCGGGCTGCCTGCATTGACTTACCCTGTGTCTCTCCTCGTCTCCCGGCCGAAGATCTCTACTGCGCATGCGTATGATCCTTCACGTCCGCTCGAGAATCTTTAGATCTTCAGATGGGGGCGAGCAGCGGAGACACAGGTGAGTAACTACCTTTTTGGTAACTTTTTACATTCTTTTTAATGTTTTTGCATATGTCTACTGCTCGCTAGCAGTAGACATATGCAAAAAAAACCCCGAAATGTGAATTATACTTTAAGGATGCCGTTTAATTTAGAATGGGCTGTCGATGCATAAGAACGGACATATAAATATTTATGCAGCATAGTGTGTCATGGGGTGCACCAGCGCCTCTCAAAATGAATTGCACCTTAACGTGCTAATGCACATAAGATGCGTTAATCTATGTTGCTGTAACAAGAGTGTTGCCACAACGCGCCAAAACGTGTGAAGAGAAGGAAGTGCAGATTTACAAATCTGCTGGTATGATCAACAGATAATAAAACTATGTTAGACAGGGACTTAGAAAATAGAAAACATCATGCACATGCATCACATCTGTCATTTTTGCCCATACCTACTTTAGGTTACTCAATAAAGGATCTATTTATTAATCTTTTCACACAGGATCCACACAACTTTCATCCAAGATTCAAACATATTCAATTTGAAAATATGTACCTCATTGGTTTCCAAACTTTCTGCATATTATAACACAGAAGAGGTAAACTGTGTACATACTGCCCTCTGGTGATTCTTTTTGGAAATGTTTTTTTCTGTTTTCCCCAGTTCCAGGTTTGCTTGTGTGGAAGACCGACTCCAAAGGGCACAGCTGTAAAGTGTGCACCTCCTTGAAGAAACCTACACCCGAGAGTGATAGAAGAAAGCTACACCCGAGAGCCAACTGTACAACTCACTGACAGGACACAGCTGCACCAGGAATCTACATTAGGGTTGCCACCTTTTCTTCATCTGAAGCCCAAACACTCTAGCGACGCACGGACATTTTTGTGGGAGAATGAGCCGTGGCTTATTCATATGTAAATAGCACCGCCTATTCATATGTAAATATCACAGTTGAATCTATTCTCAGTGGGGGGCTAGTAGCCCGTATCTTAATTTTGGTTGCCCCTGTCTGTCTGACATCTTGTGTCCGGGTTTCTGCTGCCATAAAACCCGAACACAGCATTCAAAACTGGACTGTCCGGGTGAATCCTGGACAGGTGGCAACCTTAGTCTACACGCAAACCCGAACTTGGACATCCATACAGGTACATATGCACACCCCTGGATGCAGACAGTCTGCGTTCCTGTACGCAGTATTGTACTTTTCTGATTCACCAAAACTACTAGACAGCATCTGATTAAAAATGAAAGACCCTCTTTGTTTGGTCAATAAATAAAAAAAAAAAGGACTTTCAATCACCATAATCTTGGCCAGGTTCAGGTATTTGAGCATGGCATGCACCATCATTTTGAATGGGCTGCCAAAACACCCTAGCGGACCTAAACATGCACCTGCACCTCTTCTCAGTACACCTCAGTGCTCAGATGGTTATGGTGCGCTGAACATTGTTGTGGTGCATAAGGTGCTATTCAAAATAAATGCCAATGAGCTCCGGTGCACACGTCACCATGCATGTAGAAAAGCAAACATGTTACCACTTTGCGAATATGTGAACCCAATTGAAGTCACACCATATTTCGTTGATAGCCCAGGACCCACTGCGTCCTGTACTGTCTGCGTCCAAGTGTGGGCATCTGGACCTGCATGAATGTGCGGGTTCGGGTCGGCATGTAGCCGCGTCCTGCAAAGGGAAGTAAAGATGGCTGTATGCAATTACAGGCAGCACCTGTCCCTCCTGGGAGCAGGTCTCTGCATAGGCGTGCATGCTGTATTGATGTGCATGTCCATGTAAGTGTGCACGCCCGTGTGAATGATCCCTTATGCAGCAGAGTCAAAAGTATTTACTCTGCCACGTCTGTCCAAATATTTAAAAAAAAATATTAAACTCAACAATCTTTATTTTTGGCCATGTGACTGTAATTTTCAGATCTCATTGGGCTGAAAATAACTGTAACATGGATCCTTATCCTTGTTTATTATTATAATGTAAAGCTTTATTTGAGCTTATTATATTCTTCCACCCCCAACTTCTCCATTGAGATCACCCCCACAATAATCAATACCTCCACTCATGCCAGGATACCAGGTGTAATCCTGGACTTCAACCGCTCCTTTCGGCCCCACATTCAATCACTGACCACCTTCACTTCTGTACAGTGGCGTCACAAGGGGGGTGCGGGGGGTGAGGCCCGCACCCGGGTGACACCATTGGAGGGGTGACACCAAAATTACTCACAGTCATTTTGGTGTCACCCCCCTCTGAAAAGTCGGGCACTCGGTCATGGACCGAACGCCCGACAGTATCAGGAAAGAGGAGGGGACCCGACGGCATACCTTATCCCGCCGGGTGACTGTCCCCTCCTCTCTCTGCCGGCGGCCAGTATACTGATACCTGATACAGGTATCAGTATACTGCCGCGCGTGCGCGATGACGTCATCGCGCACGCACGTGGTGACGTCACGCGCATGCGCAGTGACATCTCGGCGGGGGTGACACTCGGTTACCGCTCCGGGTGTCACCCAGCCTCGGGACGCCCCTGCTTCTGTACCATGTCCTGAATGTGCGCCTTCCTAATCAATGGAACTCCCAAGATATTAAATAATTCCCTTGTTATCTCTCACTGCAACTATTGCAAATGCCTCCTCGTTGGCCTACCTCTATATGGACTATCCTCCTCTTCAGTCTATCATATATGCTGCTGTCAAACTCATTCACCTTACCAATGGTTCAGTGTGCATCAACCCTCTCTGCCAATCCTTCCACTGGCTTCCAATCACCAAACAAATAATATTCAACTACTATCAACAACATACAAAGCCACCCACAACCTCATCTCCAAATATCACCAAAACCGTCCTCCCTGCTCCTCCCAACACCTCCTGCTCTCTAACTCCCTCAATACCATTTCCAATTCTCAGCTCCAGGACTTCTCCAGAGTCTCCCCCATCTTCTGGAACTCCTTACCTCAAGCTGTATCTCCTACTCTGTCCACCTTTAGGCGATCCCTGAAAACTCTCTACTTCAGGAAAGCCTATCCGGCCTCTACCTAACAAATGAAATTATACTTTCCCCATCAACTCATCCCTGAGAGTTATTGCCTCTTGTATTACTTGCACCTCCCTTCTGGATTGTAAGCTTTCCCGATCAGGTCCTCCTAACCCTCCTGAATTGAATTGAATTGTATTGTAACTCAACAGTCCCTCTATACTTTGTAAGGCAATGTGGAAACTGCTGGAGCTATATAAATCTGGTATAATTATAATATTTAATTTACAGTTCTCTTCATTGCAACCGACCTGGTGTGTTGCAGCCAATGAAGTCCCACTGTTGGTTCACCTCCGGATAGAACAATTTGCTACAAAATGGTAAAACTAAAACTAAAACCGAGGTAGGAGAATGGGTTAAATACATCCTGTACTGTAACTCCAGTAAATCAACTCTCACAATTTTCAGACTTGCAAACTTTAGCTCTCAGATTAAAGCATAAAGTTCATCAGAGCTTAGACAATGAAATTGCTTACAACTGCTTCAGTTAATGAATGCAAGCAGCCGCCTATGTTAAATTTTAATAGCCTAATAAGTGTACGTAAGCCTTAGGATAAACTAGTAAAATTATCCGCAAATGTCTGGATATTATTCATGAAAAAAGACAGTGCCTTAAGAAGAACCTGTCAGGAATGAAATATGGGAGCTGCCATTGCTGAAACAGGACCAGAAGTCATCTGAAGTCTGACAGTTGCTGGCTCGTCTACTGCCTAACCCCACGTCTTGGGTCTTATTCATTAACAATTCTTATTTTTATTGTGGAACCATGGGCAAAAGCAAATGCAGTCTGTCACTAACATTAACACAGTAGTTTCCCCCATAACATGGTATAGTACCTGTTGATCCTACCATTCGAACTATTGAATTTCCACTTCTTTTTACTGGGTGACAATTCTGTTTGTTCTGCAGTGCAAACACTGCAGCATTTTCATCCTATGGAATGGTAGTTTAAGATGGACTTTATCAGGTTTATTAATAAAACTTTTGCCCAGCGTATAGCTGGGTGGATGTTGTTGGCACGGCACAAGTGGCCCTAGATGGTGCTGAGGTGTATAGGAAATGTATTTAATCCTCAGCGTGATGTAGAGGTGCTAGTGCCATGCGAATGGCATCCATCCGGCTATATCCTGGGTGCACATTTTATATTAAACTTGTCAGTAAGCAACAAACAGATTAAAACCCTAATACTAGGTTACACTTTTTTTTTTAGCAGTTATACGTTTTTTTTTCTTTAAAAAACAAAAAGGTTAAAACCATATTAATAAAAGGTGACCCCTGTCAGTATAGTATTTGGTCCCAATGCCTGTACCTATCACTATTGCTGTAAAACTTCGACTGCATGTAACTTTGGAGGAGCTCTAGGTGGACACCCCACAGTTGTCTGGCAAGAGACTATGGGAGGGGGCTCTCTACAAGGGCATCCCTTGTAGAAAGGCCTCAATAAAACCCCTATTAAGTGATCCTATACAGTATATATTGACATATCTTAAAGTCCACCTGTGCCCAGACTATGAAAATTAAACATTATAATAGCTTTAAAACAAGCCCTTGGTCACCTCTCTAGCTGCTTTAATAGGAGATTATTCATTCTCAAATATGTTCATGGATCACAACAAAGGCTCTAAAGTTGGGTTTCAGTTGGTTTCTAACAGCTTGGAAAAACCTGCAGGTTGGTTAGATTTAAGGGCTGGCAGGTTGCCAGCTTTCAATACCTGTGTGGTAAAATTTGAAAATGTATTTACCCATAATGCCCCCAGCTATGGAGGTGAATGATGGCTTGTTTAAAGTGTTCTCACTTTTTATTCAGAATATGTAAATGTAGAGTGCACATCTGATGATCAAAGGTTCACTTTAAATTGGCAGCATTTGTGGTCATGGAGACACATGATCCCATGGATCCCCAATGCATTTTGTACACCAAACCTTGCAATTTCTATCGTACAATGAAATAGTTTTCTATGAATCCTATGAGTGCTTCCTTAGGGGAGGATTGGGATGCAGGGCCGAGGGGACAGTTGAACCTGAGTGGAGATATTCCATCCTTTAGACATCTGTCAGAGCAGAATATACAGTTGGTGATATACAGTATGCTGGGCATTATATAGCTACCCAGACCTGTAATCACAGTTCCTAGCAGAAGGACACCCTCCAGCACCAACTTCCTTCATGTGTCCAAGATGTCATCTGACCAAATGGTGAGAGCCACAAGTAAGCTGATGCTGGAAGATGTAAAGAACCATGTCCTTTAAAAACACCCACCTTTCACCATGCCCACAAATCACAGCCCCTAGCAGAAGGATGTCTTCCAGAACCCATTTTCTATGTGGCTCCAAGATGTCACCTGATTGAATGCTGAGATCCACAAAGAAGCTGATGCTGGAAGATGTGAAAGTGCGTCATGATGAACCATGTCCATGTGGAACACCCACTTTTCACTATGCCCACAAATCACAGCTAATAGCAGAGGGATGTCTTTCAGCGCCAACTTCTTTTGTGACTCCAAGATGTTATCTGACTAAATTCTGAGAGCAACAAATAAGCTGATGCTGGAAGATCTGAAGGTGCGTCATGATGAACCATGTCTTTGAGGAACACCCACCTTTCACCATGCCCACAAATCACAGCGGCACCATTGCATACTTTGTGCGTTACAATTTCTTTCCAATGTTCGTATCATGAAAGAGCTGGTTGGTTGTGATTTTCCTTCCCGGACAAAGCCCTTCTCTGGTGCCCACCCTTGCACGCCATCAGTAATATAAACTGTTTAATGAAAGAACAAACATAAGCGCGGCGTCCTGTTTCAGAACAAATATTAGAGGCTCTTTGTGATCGCATATTGCGATCAATTTCCACTTTGTACATTCAAGGTCGCATATGATGGAATAATAAGCTCCTGACTTCGGCACACTTGCGGTGTAAAGCAGAAAGTGATTTATGGTGACTACAAAAGAGGATGCTTGACATTTTGAAAATGTAATGTAGTGCAACAGTAATTAAGGCTAGAGCAGACTGCTGAACAATTGATTACCTCTGTCAGAGAAGCCTGATTAACTTAGATGCTTGAGAAAGTGCCAGTGACGAATTAAAACTTTGTAATTAAATTGATGGCACTTCTTTTCCTTCCTGAGCTTCCGCCTCTCTTCTTATTGAGGGGAATTACGCTTTCAGGTACACGCCGGATTTTAATTCCCAGTTATTGTTTGGAAGGGTTATGAAGAAAGTTTGGAGAATAGAAATGGGAATTGAGGCTTCCTGTTGCGAACCAAAATAAAAGAATATGATTGCTACGATTGCTACAGGGACAAGGCAGCAGAGTGAAGTGTTTGGTATCAATATCAATGTTGTGTTGTGTTGTCTTCAAATGTGCTGTGCTTTAAGATCAGAACTCCAGGCAAACAGCTAACTGCACCATTGAAATGCATACAGTTGATTGATCTTACTTGCAAAAAAGTATTGTAATTCTGTTCAGCCAGACTCATTATTCTGCCTACCCATACAGACAGCACAGCGAGGTTAGTGACCTCACTTTTTTTCACTATAGTTAGAGAACTATGGGGCCACCTTTTTTGCCAATAGTTCACTTCAGGTTCATGGGAGGACATATACTAATGTCCTAAAACTCAGCATATAGCGGGGTATGCTGAGATCGCAGAGCCGAGCCGGGAAGGATCCTGACAATACTGTTAAGATCCACCCTGATGGCTGATTGACAGCTGGCTCTGCCTCTCTAGAGGCAGAGTCAGCTGTGCCCGACCCCTCCCCTGTCTGTTCCTCCAGTCAGCGCTGGAGGGAGAGGATCGGGAAGTCAGCGAACAGCGGCGCGCGTTCGCTGACTTTCCAATCAATAGATCCGACCTGTGATAGCTTCAGTGACATAGGCTGGCTTGAATTATGGGGATGAGTGTTTTTCACTCACCCCATAATTCTCCTTTAAGCAATTAAGCTTGGTCACTGATGCAACACCAGCCTAATGATTGAGCATTGAAGGATCATAATTAGGGATGCACCAAAATTTTGGGTCGAAAATGGTACTATGGGCAAAATACAGATAGTACCAAAAAACTGACCGAAAATTCAGTGCATCCCCAGCTTCTTTCCTTCCCGCTGGGTGCCGGCTGCAAGCATCAGTCTGTGTCTCCTCCAATCCCCACTAAAGCCAGTGCATGCTGTTTTTTGTTTTTTTTATTTAGAGATTTTTTTATACCTGTTTGATAACTGTAGACAAATACCTGTCGATCCTGCCAGAAATCTTGTCAGCTTCTTGTCTCTTGGATATGTTTATTGAAGAATGTCAAGACATGTCATTAGAAGCTGAAGCTAGCATTTCGGGAGCTCGCAGGGACCCTTCATCAGAGCGACATAGTGACATAGGGTCTGTGTGTGTGCCGGTGACCTGTTGAGACTATTCTGGAGTATTTAGGTGTCCAGATTTGCACAAATCCATGTTTACTTCCCATCACATAATTGCGTAAGAACAAGCAGTGCGTGGACTTGCACGCTCATATATGTGTGCGCGCTCCTACTGTCCCTGATTCATTGTGTTTTTCTAACAATCTCTCCTTTTTTTTTAAATAAATGGATAACGGCTTCACTTAAATGTTCAGATAAAGTGGTGTTTAGCCCCATTAAACGTATTTTCTCATTCTGCTATATAACCCAACGGTGAATCCAATGGTCTGTAAAATTAATCTAAAATGTGTGTAGTTCCTGAATCTCCAGAGGGAGTTATCAGTGTCCTTCGCTTCTCTATAAATCTGCCAGATACTAATTATTATTATGCATTTCACTCCAGTCTCTTTCTGCTCTGCTTGTCTGATAATGTCAGCGAAGGACCACATATCTGTGCTTTATAGTCATAAAATAACTTGCAGATTATGGTATGTGGCTGAATGTAGACGCGTGTGCTCCTTCTTCTCTTTATTAACAGCTAAGCTAGACAATTGACCTCATTTATTTGGTGAAAGCTGAACTCCAGGTGGATATAGAAAATGCACATTATAGGATAATTAAACCCTCAGGGTTTTTTTGCATATATCTACAGCTAGCAAGCAGTAGATGGATGCAAAAACATAAAAAATAAGTAACCAAACAGGTTATTACTTACCTGTGTCTCTCCACGCGCTCCCATCCAAAGTTCTGAAGAATCTCGAGTGGCCGTGAAGGATCATGGGGCGGGCGCATGCACCAAGTGAAGAGGAAGCATGGAGCTGGCTTCCCAGGCCAATCAGGAAGCTGGGCAGTGTGTAATGACTTGATACTGGAAGTTCCAGTATCGGGATGGGTAATGGGAGTATTTGGGCGAGTATGAGTACTCACCCAAATACTCGGTATCGGCACCGATACTAGTATCGGTATCGGTGCATCCCTAGTTTTAACCAATAACAAAAAGATTTTCAAACAAATTGGCCAGGAGTTCTATTGAGACACTGCAATGACCACGAAAAATTTGTCACAACTGACAAATTTACAAAAACCCTGCTCTAGACATGTGCGATAAATGTCATCTCAATCATCACGCTCTGCAATATACACGTGTGAAGTTTACATGTGCACAGCATCACAATGCATCATTTTTATGTCAGCCCGGTCATTTCTTCCTCTGAAATGATAACTGTGGGAAGCCAGGTGTTGATATTTCAGGAGCCGACCATTGGGGTGACAGCTGCTCCTATAAGATTTTTATTTTCAAGCCAAGCTGGCCATGGGAAAGAATGCCAGTGCAAATTAGGGAGTTTCAGATAATCAGTCTCTGCATCTATGCATAATAATGTATCCAATGTAACGACCTTTGCAGGAGAGAGTCTCGGTGGACTCTGCCCCGGTGACATGAGATATCTATTTAATAAATGATCCGGCACATGCTAACACGGGTCCATCGCTGACTGAGGACACAGACTTCACAATTATGTCAATGGCAGATCTGCTTAATAAGCTCATCGGGGGGTGATAATGGCCTCCTGGAGGGTCTGTGTTACCTTTTCCTGATTTAAAGGATTTTTTGATTTAAAAAATTCAAGCAATATATTCATATTTTTATCATGCGAGCTTTGGGAAAATGTATTCCTAAAAGGGGGAACGCTTCGAAATGAGAGAATGGTTTGTATAAAATGAGCTATTAATAATATTCAGAAATATATGTAAAGGACTCGGGAGATAATCAGAGCAAAATATATCTGACAAAGTTCAGATCTCGAAGGAAAGTATTCTGTGCAGGGCTGAGCAGCAATCAAATACCTCCTATTTAAGAAAGTGGACTGTTAATACTATCTAGCAAACACTGCAAAGATGATAAAATACATGTAAACTCACTCATGTAAGCTTTAACACGTTTAAAAACAACCTTTGAAGCTTTCATTTCTATTCATATATAAATCCTGTATAACAATAATAATAATAATTGTTCTACATTGCCACCCTGTCACATGGCTTTCCAATGCATAATGAAGGTGGCCATTTTCACACACGTTACACAAGCTTGGTCCATTGTGGTCACCATCAGGAAGGCAGGTAGACAGGAAGTGGCTACAAGGAGGCTGCATGAGATCATCAGCACTGAGATGCAACAAAGGATATGCCTGTAACATAAGCTGGCCATACACCAGTTGATGCAGTCTCTAATAGGTAATGGGGTTACATAATTACATAGTTACATAGTATTTGAGGTTGAATAAAGACATAAGTCCAGTGGCGTAACTAGAACCTTCAGGGCCCCGGTGCAAGAAACCATGAAGGCCCCCCTCCCCCCCCCAACCGCAATGGCACCACATGGTTAACAGGAAGGCTGCCGAGGTCCCCAGCAAGCGCGGGACCTCAGGCAGCCGCTTGTTTAAAATGTTAGCGGTGTTCTGTCGAGAACGCTGACCCAGTACCTGCGCTTACGACACAGACGGGATTAACGATGAGCAGGTGTGTGAGTGTGTATTAGTCCATGTCGGATCTTGCTCTTAGTCGTACCTGTACCCCTGTATGTTATGGTCTCCGAGGAACTCGTCCAGGAGTTTCTTGAATGATTCCACACTCTTAGCCGAGATCACTTCCTGTGGCAGCGAGTTCCAGACCTTAACCGCTCTGACTGTGAAGAACCCCTTGCGCCCTGTGTGTTGAAATTTTTTTTCCACCAATTTTTGGTTGTGCCCTCTGGTCTTTGTTACGGAGCTAACCGTAAACAGTTTGTTAATAATGTTGCTATGGCCCTTCAATAGTTTATACAGGAAAATCATGCCCCCCCTTAATCTCCTAACCTCCAAAGAGAACATATTTAATTTTAACAGCCTTGTTTCATATTTCAGGCCCTCGAACCCCTTAATAAGTTTGGTTGCCCTCCTCTGGACTTTTTCCAGCTCAAGGACATCCTTTCTGAGTATCGGTGACCAAAACTGGACCGCATACTCCAGATGTGGCCGAACCAGTGATCTGTAAAGTGGCAAAATTATAGACTTGTCTCTGCAATACATTCCCTTCTGAATGCATGACAGGACTCTGCTTGCTTTGTTTACAGCAGCGATTGTCAAATCGACAATCATTTTCGACCTCAGTGGTGAAAAAATTTGGAGGAGCTGCATGGAAAATGTTTCTTGTATGAACAAAAGTATAACGCTGAATGGTTGTTTTTTTTTGGGGGGGGGGGGGGAGGGACTCCATTCATTCCAAAATGCTGCTTGAAAATACACCCGGCGACTGCAGCTGATTGGCTGTTTTGACAGAATATTTTCCACCATGCTCCTTTGATTTTATAGTTAAAATTTGTTGTGCTGGGTCCGGCTGACCCGTGGCTTGCATTTTGGTTGATTTACAGAAATCTGCCAAACTTCAAGCAATGTATGTCCAGTCTTATTCCGAACCTCACCAGTGAATGCCGATTTCTTGCATGGCTATACACCCTAAACAAAGCAATTATTTGGCAATTACTGCCAGATTATATCTAAACAGTCCTGCTTTCCTACAGCCTTCAGCCCATGCAGGAGCCCGTTCCTCACAGGATGCACCAGCATATTTGATTGATTTTTAGGTAATTTTTAGGATTTATTGATTTTTATTTTTTTTTACTGTTGGGGCATGGAAGCTCTTTGGAAGCATTTATCGGTCCCTGGCTTCACAAGGGTTGAGGACCCATATACTAGACTGTCTATCCAACCTCTGATTGTCATACATCGTTTAGCTTCTCTTCAGCTGATGAGAAATTTTCAACGTCTCTCCTGGCTTTTACCTTCTTCTAATTATTTCTTACCAAAGCTTAAATTTAAATACATTTTCATTTTTGCAATAGTATAGTTAAATTAGACTTTAAAAAAACCATAAGAGACGGAAACGGCTTATTAACTAGGACTCAATTCACCGGCAGATATTACCTTTTTGGATCTCAGCAGTAATTGTTAGAATCTTTTTTATTTTTTTTTCATTTTACGTTTTTATTTTATGTTTTAATCCCATGCACAGTGACAAAAGAAATGGGTATATATTTATAGAAACATTAAAATGAAAAAAAAATTAACTACTATTTGATCTGGCAGATGGGGAGAATTGAAAAGGTTCTTTTAAATGGATTTTTTTTGCGTATTATAGTGCACTGACGGATGATTACAGGGGGGTTTTCAGAGGAACTTTAGCATTTAGATTAGTTGCATAGGAAGTGACTGCATTGTGGTCTTACTTTTGTCTCTTGTACAATATCTTGGTAATTTAGGCTCATTCAAATGTCAGGCGCGCAAGAATTTATTCACTAGATGGCGGCAAGGAAGTCAGTATTGGCTTTTAGTTAACATTACTCATTACTAAATGTCTAGTTCTAGAATATTGAGCAGGGTTTTTTTTTTCGAAGGGTGGTAACCTCAAAACTAATATTTTAGTTATGGATGGACAATGGCAATTTTAATTTCCCACGGTCTTCATATTTCTTCCACATTCAGAGTGTCCAGGTCTGTTCTTGCTTTCATATAGCATAAAATAAATAGTCAACCCAATGACAGGAGGGAGACTCCATCTATAGCAGCCATGTTCACTCGATGCAGCTGGGAAGTCAGAAGCAAAGGTCTCATCCTGAGACCTATACTGTTGTAAGAAGACAACATTGTCCCATAAGTGAGATATCATTTTTGGGTGGAATGGCCCTTTAAATAGACCAGTGTTACATCCACTGGCACTAAAGTGCTGAACTCTAGCAACATTTTAAGCTGTACCCCACAATACTGCCTCTATGTAACTAAATGTCCCCGGTCAACAGTTATTCAACCAACTTTCTCTAAATCTAAGTTATCATAAACCCACCCCCAGGGAGCAGCATAATAAGATCATTGGGCTGAATGGTGCTCTTTATGTGAGCGCCGTTCAGTGTAGCAGTAAGTACCATCCACTGCCACTCCTATAGGAGAAGAGGAAGGCCCTGTGACATCATCAAACCAACCAAAAGACCCTTGGACAAAGGTATGCATGTATGTATTTTTTAAGGGGGGGGGACTCCCTAGTTTTAAATATTTACAGTTTTTATATGCTGAACTATTTAAGCTAGCAGAGATTCGCCTTCAGAGACTCCTAGATTTAGATCCTGCCAAAAATGCTTGTTCCTTGTATGACTTGTCAGTACTTTTTAAATCAAAGTCCAAACACCATTCGCACTCCTACAGTATTACAGTTCAAAAAGGCATCTGTGGTGCTCAAGGTGACCGTGCAGATGGCGCCGTGTAAACACTAGCGGTAAATTCAAGTATTTCCCTGGCACACACTTGGAAAATCAAATATCAATATTGCATTGATATGTTTATTCAGTGCAGGATGTCACATAATGTCATATGGTTTCGGGTCCACACAGGGATCCTTCATCAGAGTGACACAAATGAAGTCTTTTTAAATGACTGCTTTTTATCAAGCTTGCTGATCAGTAAAGTGAGAGTAAACTCAGAACTCTCGATCTGCATATTTGTTCTAGACACTGAATCAGAAAATAATGAACCCAATGGATTAGTATGACAACCAGGCAACTTCAGCAACGATCAAGCAAGTTTAGCAATGGTAGCCTCCATATACTCACAAGTCATGTTTGCTTTAACCCTTTTGTGGTCATTGATGTCTAAATGACCAGAACAAATTAAGCAGCTTCAGCATGCGTCAGTTACCTTGACAATAGTTAAGACCAATTTGCATACCTAAATTATTTTTATATATTTTTAAGGACATTTGTAAGCACACTTTTTATTATAGACTGACAAATGCACAAAAAAAAGCTATTTTTTGTTAATTTTTTTTTTAATACTAAAATTATATCTGACTTTTACAGTATTAAATTGATTAACTTTTCAATGTCATAGCTGACATAGAGGTTACATGAGTGTTACCCACTCTGGTTATAGATCATCAGTGGGGAATGGAACTGTCAGTGACAGCCAAAATTGAGAGCTAACAGCCTTGCAAAGTGTTGGCTGATGGATCTCAAAGGGAGGCTTATTAATGCAAACCCTGTTCAGTACATCATGCTGGGGGACGTTAAAGGAGAACAATGAGGTGAGTGATTTTCACTCACCTCATAGTTCTACCCGACCTGTGACAATGAGACTGTCACAGGTCGGCTCAGTAGATCGGGAGGTGAGCGAGCACATACCGGCGTTCGCTCACCTCTCGATCCTGTCATGTCTCTCTGCCGTGACAGGGGAGGGACTGGATTCCCCCCTCCCTGCTCCGATCCGCCAGCGCCTGTTTGTGTCCTCCCGTTACCCTAAGGAGAACTATGGGGAAAAGCCTTAACCCCATAGTTCTCCTTTAATATACAGATTGTGGACAGGAAGGAGTTAAAGCTTTTATTTCCATCCCAGCCGACACAAATTCCTCCTTTACATTCATGTTTTATGTCTTCTATCAGCTCTTTGCTGTGTTCTGGCTACGAATGGACTGTACAGATGTATTCCCAGTTGTTGCGCCGCATACTAAGATGTAGAAGAGTGTGAGAACTGGCAGCATGCCCACCGCTAATGCCAAGAAAAAGCCAGAGCTTTCTGTTTCTTCGTTTGATGACATTTAGAAAAAAAACAAAACATTTGAGTGCTACTATTGTAGAATGTTATATGGTGTGTTTTGTAACATTCTTCTGAAAATGTTCTTTGGGATACAATGATACATCATCTATCAGCCACATTACACTGCAGAAGGCTCACCGCGGAGTTAGATGTATGAAGACAGGTGCAGGGAGAGACAGCAAATAAAGCTTGAGACATTATTTTCTCCCCCTACCCTTAGGGGTCGGAAACAGCAAGACAAAATGTGTCTCTGACAAGTCTATCAT
The DNA here is from genome assembly GCF_000935625.1 of Nanorana parkeri. NCBI lineage: Eukaryota > Metazoa > Chordata > Amphibia > Anura > Dicroglossidae > Nanorana > Nanorana parkeri. The sequence goes on from NW_017306277.1 coordinate 4,453,868, forward strand.
ACTACTTTTCTAAAGCACAAACCCCTTTTATTTTAAAATAAATAAATAAAGATAGTGTTTGCCAAGAACCCTTTGGTCATCTTATATTAAAGTGACATTAAAGTAAAAAACATTTTTCCCTCCCCCCCATGTTAATGTTAGCACTTACCTTAAATTATGTCTCTTAATCCGATCTTCCTCTTCTTTCCTGATATTTTCATCTGTCCCTCCAGTGGTGCGGCGGGTCTCCGATCCAGCGCTGACTCCTCTGTCCCTGCAGGCACTTCTGATCCCGCGGTGTCCATAGACGTACCTTGCGTCTCTGCTCGTCTCCCGGCCGAAAATCCGAACTGCGCATGCAGATTCTCGGGCGGGAGCGCACGGCGATAACGGGGTAAGTTTAAACCGCTTTACTTTTTGCATATATCTACTGCTTGCTAGCAGGCAAGCAGAGTGCAAAGGGTTGGATACCAGCATTTCATGTAGGCTTCCTGCAGGTGATCTTTGCATCTTGGCAGAGGCAGAACTTTGCTTCCTCATGTCACAGCTGCCCCTCTCATTACTGGTGATGTGATGACCGGTTGGGTAATAATCAAGAAGCAGCAGAAGAGATGGAGGAAGCTCATATGCAGAGAATGAATGAAGCCGATACAGGGAGATCCTTGCATTGCAGTTCATCGGGTACAGCTTCCTCTCCAGCAAGTAGAACAATGAGTAGCACAGTAGTGATATCACCAAACCTCACCCAAAATCTCGTGGGGCTAGCAGTCAGAGGCAGCAGTGCCTTAGGTGATCTTACTATGCAGATTCAGCTATGAGCCTTCAGAACGGGAGTGCCTAGGCAAAGAAAGTGCATGGCTATTTTGTAGGAGGAATTTTAGACGAAAGGTAAAAATGTTCAGGGTAGTGCTTAGTGATCTTTGCATCTTGGTAGAGGCAGAACTTTGCTTCCTCATGTCATAGCTGCCCCTCTCATTACTGGTGATGTGATGACCGGTTGGGTAATAATCAAGAAGCAGCAGAAGAGTTGCAGGAAGCTCATATGCAGAGAATGAATGAAGCAGATGCTGGGAGATCCTTGCATTGCAGTTCCTCGGGAACAGCTTCCTCTCAAGCAAGGAAAACAATGAGTAGTGATATCACCAAACCTTGCCACAAATCTCGTGAGGCTAGTAGCCAGAGGCAGCAGTGCCTTAGGTGATCTTACAATGCAGATTCAGCTATGAGTCTAAAGAACAGGAGTGCTTAGACAAAGAAAATGCTTGGCTATTACTTGGCTTTTTTGTAGGAGGAATTTTAGATGAAATATAACATTGTTCAGGGTACTGCTTAGACACAATTAACATCTCTAGATGTTCCATATACAGCTGAAACTCGAATAATTAGAATATCGTGCAAAGTTCATTTATTTCACTAATGCAACTTAAAAGGTGAAACTAATATATGAGATAGACTCATTACATGCAAAGCAAGATAATTCAAGCCGTGATTTGTCGTAATTGTGATGATTATGGCTTACAGCTCATGAAAACCCCAAGAACCCCAAATCCACAACCTCAAAAAAGTAGACTATTACATGCAATCAATAAAACAAGGATTGTACATAGAACAATATCGGACCTCTGAAAAGAACAAGCATGCATATGTACTCAGTACTTGGTTTGGGCCCCTTTTGCAGCACTTACTGCAATTACTTTTGCACGGTATTCTAATTATTCGAGTTTCACCTGTAAGATAGTAAATCTTCACTATCATCTAACTAAGGAGAAATATAATGCTGCCATTGTTGACCTCTCTTTCTGAAAATAATAGTTGCCTGGCTATCATGCTAATGCTTTGTCTTTAATACTTTATCAGTCACTGACCTGGAACAAGTAAAGAGAATATTTTAATTGTATCCGACTTTCAATGCTGCGTGCTTGTTCCTGGTCTGTTACTCAGAACTATTGAAAGCTAATACATCCAGGCAATCAGTTTTTTCAAAAGGTGATCAGCAATGGCAGCCGCATATTACATTTATGAAAGGTGTTCCTTAAGCAGGGAAGACAGAATGAGGTTGAGGTAACTATAAGGCTCCTCTTGGTGGTTCATCAACAAATCTCTATATTTAATACCATATTTAAAATATTGAAGAGCGAATATTTAAAAATATCACATCAAAATGACTTGATATACGACCAACATAACCTAAAATATGTGCTCACTGGTAATAAATATCATTTTCTTTTAAGGGTTGTTGAATGGGATTAGGTTGATTGGTGCTAGAAATATAAAAAGAAGTAATGTCAATTAGGACATAGCTGGATGAAGTGCACCATGACACACTCTTAAGAGGGTCAATTTATAAACAATTTGCAGAGCTATTCACCATGTGAAACACTGTGAACATTCACTTTGTGCGAACAAAGGCAAAAATGAAGGTTTATAGTAGGGATCAACCAGTTTTTCAGTATCGAGTACCGATTTTTTTTCCCCAGTACTCGCCGATACCGAGTACAGATACTGGTGCCGTGTGCCCCAATTATAAGGAAGTCGGTGGTGGATCATGACCCGTCGCCCAGCTTCCTTATTGCCTGGGAAGCCGGTGTTCTATCGAAAGAGCACTGGCTTCCTGACCAATCAGGAAGCCGGGCGGTGGGTCATGAGGTGCCGCCCGGCTTCCTGATTGGTCAGGAAGCCAGGCTGTCTAGGAACAAGTGAAGCTGGCTTCCTAGCCAATCAGGGTCATAACCCACCGCCCGGTTTGCTGATTGGAAAGGAAGCCGGCTCCATGCTCCCTCATCACTGCCGGCCAGAAGGAGATCTCCCTCTGGCCAGAAGTTCCTGTATTGGAGGTAAGTATTGGAGCATTTGGGCGAGTACAAGTACTCGTCCAAATATTCAGTATCGGCACCAATATACTAGTATTGGTGCGTCCCTAGTCTTTAGAATATTTTCTTTTCAGGTCGAATGTAATGTAATACCACATTATGGCCCTTAGCTGGTGCTGAAGGACATAGGAAATAAGTATTTCCCCCTCCCTTCTCGCACATCCTAGCCCTCTCCTCTTCTGGGAGTGTCTACTTATTATTTGTAACTACATAACTTTTATGTAACTTCTGGGGGAGGAGCGAAGGGAAATACTATAGAGTGTCACTTGAGTGACGCCTCTGAGTCTGCTGGGGCTGCCGACATCAAATCCAAGATGGCAGCACCCATCAGTAGTCTCATGGCTTTTACAAGTCTATACAATGGAGACTTGTAATAAGATGCATAAAATATGTTAAATGCACATATCATCTTATGTGAAGATTTGTATTTTAAATAAATGGTGTGGTGACAGGGTCTCTTTAAGACAGCCTATTCATTTAGAATGGGCTACTAATGCACTGCAATGGATGAACGTAAATTTTTTTTTTTTGATATTTGCAATGCAATTTGATATTTTTACTAAAATATTTATTTTAGAATGGCGCCCCAATGCACAGCTGCAGTAGGTGGCAATGCACCTATTCTGTAGCACACGACAAAGCATATGCTGTGTGCTGCAGAATGGGTGCATTCCCACCTACTGCAGTTGTGCATTGGGGGGCCATCCTAAAATGAATGTAACCACAATACACAGCACAAAAGTCTTGTGCAAATATCATCATCGGATACATTTCCAAGGACATGCCACATCATTATATAAAGAAAAACATACCAGCTCATGATATTCACATCCACAAATACAACGCAGCTTGCAACGCTTTCAAGGGGAAAAAAAGATAATAAAATTGAAATGGAAAATATTGCTTGTGTAGGCTTTCTGCCATTTTTTATCTCATCAGTGTTTGTTTAAGGTTATCACAAGAGGATAAAGCCATTGAGGTAGGAGGCAGATGTTAGCCATACACGTCGTCTGGCGCTGACAGAGAGAAATATGCTCAGGACTTTAAATTGATTGGCACTATAGGGTCATCACGGTCCTAATTGCTTGCGATCTGGATAGAAGAGCAGCACCAGGTGCAGAGAGGATGTTTCATTCCTCTAACAACACGAACGTAACGCTTGCATAGAGCGAGGCACTCGATCATTTTGGAGGGTGCCAGGGGATATTAAATAACATTAATTAGGTGACTGTATCCAGATGTCTCACAAAATCTCCACCGTCGACGATACATCAACGCGAACGTCATTTGTTTTCAACTCAACGGAAACGAGATGATGCTTTTTAAAAGCAAGTCATGGCTGGCAATGGGAGTCTGCTGCTCAACGTAAAGGTCATTGTGCCATACAAAGCAGAAGAAAGAAACACATTTTTAAAACATGGATAAAGAGGAGCTTGCACTCTAATGATTAAACTCTTCCCATGTGATTTGCACAATGCATACTAGGCAGAGTACCATAAGAAATAATGGACAATAATGAGATAACAGCCTGGGAACGCTGAGGGCCAGTTCATACCACAAAGGCTGCGTTCCAGAGCGTACGGCCTCTGGAACGCTAGCTAGCTGGCTCCATGCACTGAGGATCAGGTGACTGTTATTTTTGAACCTAGGCAAAAGCAAGCACTTAACCCTTGCAGTCTTGCAGTACGGGGGTAGCTCCACTGAAAGGGTCAAGAACACTTTTGCCCGGAGTTCTGCTTTTATTAAAGTGAATATTGAACATTTGAAACATTGAAGATACAAATCTGCATTTCTTAATGCTTTATTTATATTGATTTGTTTCTATCAGATATTATGAAAACCTGCTTATTGATATTTAGCATTTCATCAAATCACTTGTATTATAAGAATGCATTTAATTTCTCCTGACAGTAGAAATGAGAAATGATGTAAAAGGACCGCTTTAAGTAGATATTTGAATTTTATTTTTTGACCTTTTACACCACTTTCATTATTTTTAGGCAGATTCAGAGAGGTGACTGTAACATCTATGTGAATCTGGGACTGCTTATTCCACTTGTCATGGATATAAGAAACTATTCTTGTTGAAATGTCCCTGTGTCTGAAACTTCTGTTTATTAGAAGCAGGAACCCCTTTGCAACTGTCTTTTTTGATCAGGACGAAGGGTCAAGTAAGAATACAGACTAAGTTCACTTACTCCTTACATTATTACAATTGTAAGGCTTACTTATGGCAGCTTGATGTTTACTCTATTTAGCAGCTTTCCTTTTTTTTTACCCTTACTCATGGTAGTCATTCCTGCTAATATTCTCCTGATGAAACAGACTTGATCTGTGAAACGTGTTGAGATAGAGACTCCATGGGCACAGTTAGTCCTTGTTTACATGTTTAAAGTCAATATATGAACATTATGTGATATGAATAAAGGGTTGGTGATAAGGATATGGCCAAAAGGGATGCAGCACATTTTGATTTGTGATTTTCATAGCTGCAACTATGTTGTTAAAAACAATGTGTGTTAAGATGGAATAAAAAGGAATTTTTAACGGTATTACTTTTGAGATATTCAGTATGTTAATGTGGCTCCTTTAATATTATTGGGAGTCTACAGGGCAGCACTCTTAACCAGAGAACCCAAGTGATGTCCAGATACAAACTGATCTTCGGTTTTGGTCTCACAGCTCAATCCTGGCTGGAGGCTTCACGCAACCTTCTCCGGGAGTCCAAAGCTCCCTGACTCTGCCCCACAGCCTAGAACTTTACTGATGACCACTTACAATAGAACAGAACACAATATCTTGATCAAAAGGACAAGCACACAACTTCACCAACAATGGAGTTATTTCTCAATGGTTGAGGCCCTTCCTTGCTGAATAACAGCCCACTGACCCGATTCTCTCATGGTCCCAGCCACATGCTCCTTCAGTACAGGTGGTCTCCATCCAACGTTCTCACAGTAGACCTGGGTTCTCACCTGCCCATGAAAAGAAGATGTTGCTTCTTGCACTGCCACTGTAGAATGATCTTTACACCTCAATAACAGGCACCTCTTCTTGTGTTTGGGTAACACTTTACACCAATAAAGGAACAGAACCTCTGTTACCATTTTATAGGGTGAAAGTAGGGTCAAAACTCTTAAAAAACCTGTTACTCCCTCTTACAAGTGCCTACAAGCCCTTAAATAAGGCAGCAGATTTGTCACACTGGAGAGAAATACGTGAAGGTAACAGAGTCCAATGTGCTACTGAACAGGAGATAGGGGAAGGGACATCTGGCACACAATGGTGGTCATTGTATAGGTGATTATTTTTATCACACACAAGAACATTATTTTTTTTTCTCTTACTTTTTTACAGTTCAACATACAAGCACTCTTCAGGTGGCAATGTTAAAGTCATTAACTAAGTAAGGATAACATATGACGTTTTATTGTGAATTATCGATGCTTCAGTAGACTCGGTAGTGCATGTTTGAGAATTTTTGTTTTGTATGAAAAATAGATGAACGATAAGATTAATGGTTAAATATTATATTATATCCATAATTGTAGCATTAATTGTCTTCAATATATTAAAGTCAATGTTCACATGAGAAGGACATGTTCCTAACTACTGTGTTCATACATGTTATTTACTAAAGATAGGGTGTAGTATGTTTTTTTCAAACTGCTGAATTATTATTCTTTTTGGCTAAATTTAAACTTTAGCGCATTACCGAGCTACGTTGCTGCATGTAAGTTACGTTAATCATTCATTTGAATTTTGGGTGGGCTTGCAACACCCTCCAAGGCAGGCAATTCACCAGAAAATTGCCTGTTACTGTAATAATGTATTAGAGTCTTATTGATTATGACATACTGCACTGCATGTGTGTGTGTTGTTGTAATGTGCTTTACCACAATGCATGTGACATTGAGATGGGCAGGTGAATGGGCCTATCATGCTCTACAAATTACAAAGCAATGAAGAATCCACTTCCCCTAAGGAGATGGGCTCCTTCCTTGGTCTTCCAAATTCCAAATCAGAAACTCATATAATTCTAAATCAATTATAAAAGTGTAAAACCATCCAAAAAATGTATGTGATGCAGTGTGTCATAGTGAGATTAAGTTGTTGTTTATGTCCCAATGGGGGATAACCTCCCCTCACTTTTTATTCCAGTAACACAAACAGGTTTATCCATACACTGGGCGGATGCTGTTCACACAACACTAGCAGCCCTAGCCTAGATGGCTGTGAGGGGTATAGAAATGAATCTATGCTCCTCAGCGCCACCTAGGGGTGCTAGTGCATGCAAGTGGAAGTTTTAAAAAATAGGATTGTTTGGCAAAAATAATTTCCTGTTTTACCTCTCTGGAAAGTATTCTCAAAAAATTCTGAATGAGAATTCCACAAGGAACCTGACACCTAACTTTCAGTATCAAAAAACATTTCCAGTAACTGGACCTCCATTCCATGTTTTAAATATATTTTTTAAATATAAAAAAATCTAAAAGTTTTAACCAGTTGACATCCGCGGTGTTAAACCCCCTTCCCATCCAGGCCATTTTTCAGTATTCAGCGCTGCGGTACTTTGACTGACATTTATTCCGTCATGCAGCGCTGTACTGAAATGAATTTTATACCCTTTTTTGGGGACAGATAGAAGTTATCTTGTATAAATAAATTTAATAAATTCCTATTTTTTTTAGCTGTACTACTCCTAGCTATCAGTATTTAAAGTAGATATGAAAGTCTCTTAATTTAATTTTTGTTTTGGGTTTTTTTTTGTTCTTTAGAAAGAAGGGTCTGATTTTTGTCTGTGTCTCCAAAGAGGAGCCACCACATCTAAGGACCAGTAAGCTGCCATGTATTTAATTTGTGTTCCTGCGTTTAGATACTCATTAACCCATATAAAAGAGAGTGACCACTTAAAATACAATATGTGGAGTGAATCTGGTTAGCTGGGTATAAGAACTGTAGACCTCACCTTCCAATAATCAGTTCAGTCACAGAACACAAATGACTCCCGTACCAAAAGCAAAATCAATTAGATTGGCGTAAGAAATCTGATCACATGATTACTGCTTCTTCAGTCTTGGTATGGCCATTTTTATTACTCCTTCATATTTCAGACAGAAGTCTGGGCCTTTTAGTCAATGGTCATTGCTGTCTCTCATATGCCAGGCTGGGTATCCTAATTTGAACTCATCTGAGAAATATGCAGGCCCTATTTACACTATGGGGCCCTTCGCCCTGCAAATATATGTGAACGTTTGTTTTGGGCAAATAATGCCAAAAAATGGATGTTCTTAAAGTGACAATAAAATCAGAAGTTTAACCTTAAAAATCCATTCTAGTACCCTAACTATTAACAAAAATATATCCTATTTGTCTATCACATAGCTTTAGATCCTCAAATCATCTCTGAATTGGTGCTGACACTGTCCTTCCTTCTGGAGGGGGGCTACTTTCATTCTCCGTGGTCCCTGTGAATGTTGTAAAGTAGCCACTGCTCCAAGCTGACTCCAATGATGGAATACAATACAATGGATACGAATTAGTAAACTAAACGCGAACAAAAGTAGCCACCCTCCAGAAGGAAGGACAGTGTCAGCACCAATTCAGAGATGATTTGAGGATCTACAGCCGAGTGATACACAAAAAAAAAACACATTTTTGTTAATAGTTAGGGTACTTGAATGCTTTTTTAAGATTTAACTCCTGAGTTTAGTGTAACTTTAATATATTTTCCCCAGTTGGAATGTAGTGATGTAATAATATATTATAGCCACTACATGGAGTTTCCCAGTTCGAATGTAGCGTGATGTTGTAATAATACATTATGGCCACAAGATGGAGCTGAGGAGCAAAGGAAATAAAGAAACCCCTATGTGTTTAGTTCTTTTTTTCCCCTCAGAAATGTATTGAAGATTTTCTTAGACCAACGCTATGGGTTCTTAGCACTAGGTGTAATGCTCATTAGGCACATATCATTTGATCCTGTACTTTGATCCATGGTCATGCTAAATTAAGAAAGAAATGGTTTCAAAATAGTGGTTTTCTGTCTGATCTGATTAATCTGGACGGTTCCTTCTATTTCCCGTTAAGAGCTTTCAAAAGCTATCAATTGAGAAAGCATTAGTTTCACCAAGTCACAGTAATCTCATCTGCCTGTATTAATAATATGAGATTAATTACGGCCTCACTATTTGTCCGTCAAATTCAATTCTACTTTTTCTATCTAGGAATCTGAGGAACTATACGTATGTATCTCTCTTATCCACGAGCACGCCTTATGTTTCTGAATTTGTTGTTTGATAAATGGCGGTCTGGTTGGCTCTGCCTGGCTTGGCTATGAAATGTTGTAGTTGGAAACTTGCGGGATTTGCTTGCATACAATAGTAGCTGAACTTATTCTTTAAAATGACTTATATAAATATCACTTTCATTCTCTGATCCGTAATGGCATCGTAATAGTTTTTATTTTTATGTTAAATGTGCACTTACTCTTTAAAAAAAAAAAAAATCCAGGCTACACATATATTGTGTAAATACAAGATCCATATGCATTCTTACTTCAATCTTGGTGTGCTTTGTGTATGTTTTCAAAATGTGTGCAAGAACCCAGCATGAAACTGCTCTCTCCTGTATTACTATTACTCCCTTCTGTAATAAAGACCGCTCACTGCTGCTGATCTTTTATTAAAAGAATCAAACAACTTTTCTCTCTCCTTGTGCAGGGTGACTGGTCTTGTCTCTGCCCCCTTCTGTAATAAAGACCGGTCACTGCTGCTCTCTCTCCTTGTGCAGGGTGACTGGTCTTGTCTCTGCCCCCTCCTGTAATAAAGACCGATCACTGCTGCTCCATCTCCTTGTGTAGGCTGCCGGGTCTGTCTCTGCCTTCTCCTGTAATAAAGACCGGTCACTGCTGCTCTCTCTCCTTGTGCAGGGTGACTGGTCTTGTCTCTGCCCCCTTCTGTAATAAAGACCGGTCACTGCTGCTCCCTTGTGGAAGGTGACTGGTCTTTTCTCTGCCCCCTTCTGTAATAAAGACTGGTCACTGCTGCTCCATCTCCTTGTGGAGGGTGAGTGGTCTTGTCTCTGCCCCCTTCTGTAATAAAGACCGGTCACTGCTGCTCCCTTGTGGAAGGTGACTGGTCTTTTCTCTGCCCCCTCCTGTAATAAAGACCGCTCACTGCTGCTCTCTCCTTGTGGAGAGTGACTGGTCTTGTCTCTGCTCCCTCCTGTAATAAAGGCTGGTCACTGCTGCTCCATCTTCTTGTGTAGGCTGCCGGGTCTGTCTCTGTTCCCTCCTGTAATAAAGACTGGTCACTGCTGCTCTCTCTCCTTGTGCAGGCAGACTGGTCTTTTCTCTGCCTCCTCCTGTAATAAAGACCGCTCACTGCTGCTCCCTCTCCTTGTCAAGGGTGACTGGTCTTGTCTCTGCCCCCTCCTGTAATAAAGACCGCTCACTGCTGCTCTCTCTCCTTGTGCAGGGAGACTGGTCTTGTCTCTGCCCCCTCCTGTAATAAAGACCGGTCACTGCTGTTCTCTCTCCTTGAGCAGGGAGACTGGTCTTGTCTCCGCCCCCTATTGTAGTTTTTTTGCAGGCAGCCTGTAGTGGGTGTGGCCTGCTGGGTCCAACCCACAGCTCTGCTCTCTGCCCAGGCCTCACAGGGTTCACAAAGGCATCTGGTGCGGATTGATATCATCTGTGGCTATTGAGGATATTTAAATAAAAAATTTTGTGCTCCGAGATCAGTTTTTATCAACGGATGGCAAATTATTTTTATTTTATTTTAATTAAAAATGGAGATACGAGGGAACAATTTATAATACTGTATTTTGAAACCTAGGGAAAATAAAACATTGCAGTTTTGTACCCCATCACAACTTCCCATTCTTTTGCGGTGCGGTGCGGTGCGGTGCGGTACTGCATGCATGCAGTGTTTTGCATTTTGCTCTAAGGCAGCCCATATATTTAGAATAGACTACATAGCAACTGGACAAAAACCAGAGCTGTGCCCTTTTTTTTTTTTTTAAAGAAGAACTCCAGGATTTCAAAGAGTTAACCCTTTGCAGTGGGGCTACTTCTGCACTGCAAGGGTTTACTGCTTGTTTTGGTCTACAGGCCAGGAAAATGAAGATATGTTCACCTGATTCTCAGTCTTGTGGTGGTCAGCACTCACCTCTCCCCAAGTCAAGTGGACTGTATTAGACGTGATGATGCCAGCGGGGGCTTAGACCGCCTGAGCACAGGGAGAAGAGGCTGAGGAGATTGGTCTAGCAGCCAGACAGGACTAAGGATTGGATGAGTATTTCTTCTTTAATTCCCTCCCCCCCTCCCCAGGGAGGGATGTAGCCCCACTGCAAGAGTTAACTTTTCAGAATCCTGGAGTTCTGCTTTAAGGTATTGCACTATCTGCATGTGCTTTGTGGTAGGCAATAGCACAAGCCCATTGAATCCCCTATTGTTCTTGCCCAATTTTGAGTTATTGGAACACACCGTACCAAGTGCATTGCATTGCACTTTGGTAAATTGTGGGTTTTACCATGCCTTAACATTACCACAACGCAAGTGTGTGTTACCATCCCTTGTTAGAGGCTGCAAATGCATGCGCTACGTTCCGCACCGGCACATCTTACACTCACAGTCACACATATAATAATTATCACATGCGTACTGCCTGATGTCACCTGAGACACTTTTATATCCAAGTTCTATTTATTAGTCTGTAGTAGGTGAAACGTCTGTCCAAGGTTAAGATTAATCATCTCACTGCTTGTTAGGGAAGGGGTTATTTTATCATGCCCCAACATCTGCCCTGTCCCTGTCAGGTTCCAGGCTGATCCAGATTTACAATACTCCATCTCGTCCTTTCCGAAAGAATCAGCAAAAAAGTCTTATCTAATTTATCAAATATATCTTAGTGTCTCAGGGCTGCAATGGGCATCGACAATGTTAAAGCGGAGAAAGAAAAACCAAGAGCATCCCGCCATACCGAAAATGACCAGCAGATGGCACTGTTGCTCTTTCACTATTTTCCCCTTTAAATCCCAAATTGTGAATCGGGCCTTGGCACACAAACACCTTCATTTTAATCACCTACCTGTTTTCCCGAACAGATCCATCACCGCTCTTATTTCTGTAATAGAAGTTAGCATGTAATTCATATTTTCTGCTATCAACATTATTAAATGCTATGTCGTAAAAAGGCTCATTACATTTCTAAAGAAAGCTCTCAAAATGCCAGCGCAGTGTAGACAATGGATTCCCGGGAGAAAGAAAATAATCAATGCTGAATTTGGTGAGGTGCTCGGGAAACCATCTTGTGTTCACCTGTGATGCTGATATAACGCTCTTCAGAATTTCCAATATTGCTTTAAATGCGGTCAGTCATAAGAAATGAATAAAAAAAGAAAATGATTGAATTTGTAATACTATAAATAAGTGTAGTGATATAAGATGGAAATAATTGTTAATATAAAACTACAGTTAAAAAACAGTTTAAAAAGATTAAAAAAACCTCACCTATAATACAGGTCTGTCCCCCGCAGTACTTACGGTTTGTCACTAAATGTCCTCTGTCTTTCAGGTTGAATGACAGCCAGCTTCACCCAACTCGCTTCCTCTAAATCCAGACTGTCATAGACCCGCCCCCCAGCCTGTGACTGGACAGAGCAGCAGCACAGTGGTGAGTTCATCTTTCTGTCACTCTTCTTTCTCCTCCTATCAGCATGCTCCTTGTTAGCTGATGACAGAATTGGCTACTTGTGTTGCTTCTGCCTCTCTATTGCTGTACAGGGGACTGCAAGGCTTAAAGTGACATTAAACCCTCAGATTTTGTAACATAAAACAATACTGTAATGTGCGCCTTACTGTAATCCATGGTTGTTTCCATTCTCTTTGCTGCTCTTCTTTTTAAATCTGCATCTGTTCTCATGCTGGGCAGAACTTCTGTTTTGCAGCAGACTGCCTTGTCTCTGGAATGGCTACATGGTGTCGGTGTATAGGTTTGCAACCTGAGCCAGCACTACAGGAAGAGGCACTCAGCTGCAAAGGGAAGTTCTCCCCAACCATGAGAAGACATGAGGATTTAAAAGGAAGAGCAGCAAAGAGAAGGGAAACAACCATGGATTACAGTAAGGCGCACATTACAGTATTGTTTTATGTTAAAAAAATCTGAGGGTTTAATGTCACTTTAATGAACATTTTTTAGTTCCTGATCAGCAGCAACAGCAGAGTCAAGGTAAGTGTTGGAACTTCTTGCACAACCTCACAGAGATACACAAGCACACAGTCTGATATGCATGCTGCACATGTCTTGAAACAAGAAGGAAGCCGCAGCTTTATTTTCTACCTTATTCAATACAACAGAGAATCTACCATAGATATAACAGAATTTATAAACACTGCCATCTAGTGAGCGAAATTGTATACTGCAGTAGTTGATGCTATAGACACAATAATGTGTATTCTAACAGTAAGGAGGTTTGATTGTAGGATTACTTTTTAAACCGGATCGCACCCACTTCCACCCAACTGTTCTATACATCTGACCTCCATTGTGTTTCTGCAGACACCTGTATATTAACCCTTCACCTCACTTATCCTTCACATCTGCACCTGAAGCCCTCGTCTCCATCCTCCCACTGTATGTGACTTGTACATTAACCCCTTCACATTCTCCCTCTGTGTACCTGAATCTAATCCCTGCTCCATATTTTAACCCCCTCAATACCAGAATATTTTCTCATTTCCAAAATAATGGCTAAAATGAGATCACCTTTGGGTGTCTGCTTTCCAAAAAGTGGTAATTCGTGCTGTTTGTACTGACCTGGTATTTTATTCTTGATAAGTTTTATAACAGAAATTACGGAAACAGGGTTTTTTTCTTCTTTTTTTTCTTTTACATAGCAAAAAATTAAAAAAAAAACCTAGTGGTTATTAAATAACATTAAAATAAAGCACCATCTGTCTAAAAGAAATTATATAAAATTAATTTGGGTGCAGTGTTGAATGACCAGATAATTGTCAGTCAATCACAGGGCTGAAATATGAAACATGACCTTGTAATGAAGACATATTACAGGCTGGTACTCAAGGGGTTAAAGAGACAAATGGGCAAAATGACAGTGTCTGTGTAAAGACACCCCTAACTCCACTAATATCCACATCTTAAGGAATACCCCACTGCACCTTCCTCCACCTTCCACTTCCAACTTCCTCCATCACAGCCGACAACAAACTACCTGGTGGTGATCGCAGGTGCATTACACAGGCTCCTGCAGGATTGTTCCTCCAGCTCCAGGTCCATACCGAGTTTATGGAGCTGGAAAAAGTTATCATAGGGGTACAAGTGTGGTGATGTCACTGCACTTGTACCCCTTTCACATCTACCAGTCCCTGTGATGCAATGACCTGCGGAGTGATACAGTGCACTGCAAAAAAAGTAGCGTATCGGCATTTTTTTGCCATGCACCACACATCACACCCACATTGTGGTTTGAAAGGGCCACATAGAAAACAATTGATTTATATGTGCTGCAGCCAGTGGTGTCCCTAGCCTTTTGCCTCTTGAGGCTGGGCCCGGCGGGTGGGGGGATTAGTGGTTGATGGACCCACTGGCAGACAGAGAAGTGGGATGCTCCAGCCAGCATCCTGCCCAGCTCCTAGCAACCAGTGATCTCACTGGTTGCTAGGAGCTGGGCAGGATGCCAGCCAGAGCATCCCAAGTTGTTAAGAGCTGGGTGGGGAGATGTGTAGGTATAGGTTAGCAACCTGGGACACTCGCTGGAAAGGGGGCAGCAAACACACTGCAAACACTGAACAGCAGAGCGGCCATGGCTCTCTGCCTGCTGGCCCCACCACATGAGCCACCATAATGCCACGGCTGCTTCATTATAGGGTCAGCCCTTGCCATGGTGCTAACTGGCATTGTTCAGTTGCCGAAAAACACCAGTCACTGTATCTAATGTGAATGAGTACTGTGATCTGAATGCAGTTTCATTGTTTTTTTTATGGCCCATGCAAACAATGCGTAAAGATCAGTAAACATCCGCTGCGTTTTGTTACATTTAATCAAAATAGAAAAATGTAATAGAAAAATAGAACTACTCCCGGCATTTAAAGGGTTAACCCTTGCAGTGGGTCTACCCCCACACACAAGGGTTAAGTGATGTTTTTAATCTAGGGTCTAAGATAAAAAAAGATATACTCACCTGGTCCTTGGTAGCCTCACTGCAAGGGTTCATTTTTTACATGTCCGGAGATATTCTTTAATTACGGCCGTGTGCATGAGGCCGAACAATACAAATTCTTACAAGTGACATAAAATTCAATCCATAGATCTCTCAGGTTACAAGACTCTATTTCCCTGGACATTTGTGCATACGTTCCTTTATATTTATTTGTAATTTATTTTTGGGGTAAAGCGGAAAAAAAATCATTTGCTTGTTAAAATAAAAAGAGAAACCTTCCACGATGACTTTGAAAAGCCTTTTACCGCAGGAATGACAACATTAATGTCCTAATTAGGCAAATGAGTGTGTGATTTCTGAGGGGAATAGTCCTAGGAGGTTCACAACGGTTCCTTTAACGGTTACAATTAAAACTGAAGACAAACCTGTGAAGTGTTTAAAAATAGACCTGGAAGGACAGATCCAGTGGAGCACGCGGGCAACTTTCTGTACCGTGATCTAAGGTGACACAACTGCTTGGCTTGGAGAAGAAGATTTCCATTGTCACTTACACATACAAATACTCTTATCATATATTTCCCTTCTGCTTCTCCGGAGAGACAGTAAGTTGACCTCGGTTATCACTTTTAGTTGTGCTCGTCGAGCTGCTTAATTTTCTTGATTAAAAAAAATCCTTATTTACAATTGTGTTTTTCTAGACCCCATTTAGACTTTAGAGCGAGTGTTTTCAGGCAATTTTGAAGCTTTTTTTGTATTTTCATGCATCTTTCAGGCATTTTCGGGCTTGACCCTTTATACAGGGTGGGCCACGGAAAAGTAGCTCGCCTCTGGCGATAGTATGACAAGATAAACGAGCGAGTGGATTTTTTAAATTCATTTACCCACAAGTTACAACAGAAGCTGAAAGTGGTCCCCGTTCACGTCTATGCACGTCTATGCACGTCGGAGCATGTTGGCTGATACTGCTTGCATCTCCTTAACAGTGATGCTGCGGATAGTGTTTGTGATGTTTTCCCTGAGTTCATCCAGGGTGTGTGGATTGTTGGCGTACACTTTCTGCCTTAAATTTCCCCACAGATAAAAATCGCATGTGGACAAGTCCGGGGGCCGTGGTGGCCATGTCTGTGCATAGACGTGAACGGGGATCACTTTCAGCATCTGTTGTCACTTGTGGGTAAGTGAATAAAAACAATCCACTTGCTCGTCCATCTTGTCATACTATCGCCGGAGGCGAGATACTTTTCTGTGGCCCACCCTGTATTTTGGACAATCGAAAGGAGAAGATGTTTGTTTGGTGCATAATTGAAGGAAAAACACAAGTAATGCTCATTTTTCCAGGTGCTCCTGTTGAAATCTATGGGGCCAAAAATGCCTGCATAGAATATTTTGTACTTTTTCAAGCTTCAAACAACAAGCGACAGAACGCTTAGGTGTGAATAGGTTCGTCTGAATCTGAAACCACATGTCTAATATGCTCCTCCTCCAAGATGGTGGCGGGCATGCGCAGAACACGCCGGCGGCCAACATGGCCCCCGCGCATTTTCTAAAATGAATTTATGCATGCCCTAATATAGTTTTCGTATATACAGGCATATAGTAAATTCGTCATTTCGGATTCGGACGAACCGCTGAATCAACTGATTTTTGTTGATTTGCAGGTTCGTCCGAATGCACATGTCTACAACATATCCCATCATGCATTGCTGCCAGCAAGCAATGATAATGTTGCATTGTTCAGATGTTGAGTTGTAGTTCAGAAAACAGGTTTTGTGAAAGTTATGACACCAGGAAGTACAGATTCACAGGTCTACGTGAATATGTCAGACGTTTACAAACTTCTAGATGGGTATGGTTATTAGGAGTGGGATAGAACTTATGGAAATACAATATAGAGAAATACAGATTTATTTGTAGTTTTTGACTATAGATATGCTTTAAAAGTTGAAAAATACCAGACTTACTGGCAGGAGCGACAGGTAATAAAACTATGTTATATGGGGACAAACAAAGACTGCTGTTTAAATGCTATCAACAGACTTCATGATATATGTAATTTTTTAATGTTGCCCATAGTTCTACTTTACGTTCCATCACTGCTACTTCTAGATAATGGGTGTATTAACAAAATTAGGGGAATTTATCAAAACTTGAGCAGACAAAATCTTGAGCAGCTGTACATGGCAACCAATCAGCTTCTCTCTTTCATTTTCAAATCTTAACTGAACAAACTTAACAGAGAAGATGATTGGTTACCATGGGTAGCTGCTCCAGATTTTGTCTGCTCCAGTTTTGATGAATTCCCCTCATTATATATTAAAGGAGAACTATGAGGGAGGTGCTTTTCACTCCCCTCATAGTTCTAGCCGACCTGTGACAGTCTCATTGTCACAGGTCGGCTAGAACTATGAGGGGAGTGAAAAGCACCTCCCTCATAGTTCTCCTTTAATATATAATGAGGGGAATTCATCGAAACTGGAGCAGACAAAATCTGGAGCAGCTGTGCATGGCAACCAATCAGCTTCTCTCTTTCATTTTCAAATCTTAACTGAACAAACTTAACAGAGAAGATGATTGGTTACTATGGGTAGCTGCTCCAGATTTTGTCCGCTCCAGTTTTGATGAATTCCCCTCATTATATATTAAAGGAGAACTATGGGGAAAAGCCTTAACCCCATAGTTCTCCTTTAAGAGCTATGGGATTCTGAACAGCCTATGTAGCTGTCTAACTTGCAATGCCCCTACTTACAATGACACAAATAATGTGACCAGTTAAACAACGCATTCAAAAAATGATAGTAATAAAATCACTGACATATTTTGTAACTTCCTAATTCAGATGTAACTAGGATCTGATGCTAAACTTTTAGAGATACCAGCTGATTAGAAAACAAGTTTAAGAATAGTTTTGGCTGACATACTCCATAAATCATAATTTTCCCCCTGTAAAATGACCTCAGATGATCATAGCACGCGCTAAATTAAAAAAGGAAGGGGTATCACGCTGAGCGCACTTGAGAGATTAATCTTAATTAAAAATTTCCGGAGCTAATGTCATGCATCAAAACGTATGTTCTTTGTCAACATTTCCCGAAGTGGTAAGAAGGGCAGAGTGTGATTGCCCTATAAAGGGAAATAATCAATTGAGCTATCCTTCAACTTTAGCAAAGCATATATTATGTACGTATACACGTGTGTGTTCTTTTTGTTTGCGTCGCATTGCTTTTAACGTGAGCTGCCACATGAGAGGTTTTTCAGCAGCACGATTGAGTAAACGATCTTCCAAGATTCCACAATGCCACAATTTAAAGGAGAATTATGAGGCGAGTGATTTTCACTCAGCCTCATAATCTGAGCCGACCTGTGACAATGAAACTGTCACAGGTCGGCTCAGTAGATCGGGAAGTGTGCATACACATACGCGCTCGCTCACTTCTCGATCTATCTGTGCAGAGAGCCGTGACTGTCACTCACTGCTCCCTGCAAGTATTCCCCCCCTCCCCTGTCCGATCCTCCAGCGCTGACTGGCGTTCCGGATGGGGGAGGGGGCGTGTACAGCTGGCTCTGCCTCTAGATAGGCAGAGCCAGCTGTCACTCACGCAGCTGGGTGGATCCAGACAGAAGTGTCAGGATCCGTTCCGGCTGCGGCGTCTAAGTATACCGCAAGCTACAGCTCGCGGTATACTGAGCTTTGGGTGATGGGAGGACGCTAGTTTGTGTCCTCCCGTTACCCTTAGGAGAACTATGGGGAAAAGCCCTGACCCCATAGTTCTCCTTTAACATCTAAGTCTAAACTTGCCAAAAAAAAAAAAAAGTGCAAATGAAATCTGATATTGGAAAAAATGTTTGACAGGCCATAGAAGCTTCTACCTGCTTCCTGTACACTGAGCCGCACATGTGCATCTTACTGCACAGGCTCGGTAAAATTCTTGCCCAGATGAAGTATCTGCTGTCCGCATGCCTGGGATTTACATCATCAGGGCCCTGCCAATCAAGCGGATGCAGAGTTAGAACCCAGAAGAAGACCTGGGATTGTCAAAAAGATGTACATTAGAATAGACAGATAGTTCCAGTTGGACCGCCTTTAGCTTTGATTACGTCACTCATTCGCTGTGGCATCGTTTCGATAAGCTTATGCAATGTCACATTTATTTTATATCCAGTTTCATTCATTTTTCTCCAAGATCTTGTAGTGATGATGGGAGAGTCGGATCATGGTGTAAAGTCTTCTCCGGAACATTCCAAAGATTCTCAATGGGGTTAAGGTCTGGACTCTGTGGTGGCCAATCCATGTGTGACAATGATGTCTCATGCTCCCCGGACCACTCTTTCACAATCTGAGACCGATGAATCCTGGCATTGTCATCCTGGAATATGCCCAAATGTGCCATCAGGGAAGAAAAAACCCATTGATGGAAAAAACTGATCATTCAGTATATTCCTTTTCACTTTGAATGACCTGATTGTCTGCAGATGACATAGATACACAGGAATTTGCTTGTCACATGACTAGATAATTAAAGTGAATACTTAATGTGTGAATATCCTCAACCGCTTTAGTAAATCAGCCTCCTCAGGTTTTCCTTACCAAGGTGCTTACTCAAGGCAGTGCAGTTTCTTTCCTACTATGTCACTTTTTATGTGTCGTCTCTCTTGCTAAGAAGAATGTCAGATGTGGGACAAGATATTTTTAAAGAGTCTGTAGGGATCGCAAATGTCAATGCATTGATTTGTAAAGGGGCTGTAAAAGCAGTGATCTCTAGCAGGTGTTTTCAGTCTCCTGAAGCATTTCTATAGTATCCAACAACTCCTATAGCATGTCTATTGTCTCTGACCAACTCTTTTATCATGCCTGCATTCTCTGACCACCTATTGTATCATTCCTGCATTCTCTGACCACCTATTGTATCATGTCTACAGTCTTTGACAATCTCCTGTATCATGTCTGCAGTCTTTGACCATCTCCTGTATCATGCCTGCATTCTCTGACCACCTATTGTATCATTCCTGCATTCTCTGACCACCTATTGTATCATGTCTACAGTCTTTGACCATCTCCTGTATCATGTCTGCAGTCTTTGACCATCTCCTGTATCATGCCTGCATTCTCTGACCACCTATTGTATCATGTCTACAGTCTTTGACAATCTCCTGTATCATGTCTGCAGTCTTTGACCATCTCCTGTATCATGTCTACAGTCTTTGACCACCCCCTGTATCATGTTTGCAGTATTTGACCATCTCCTGTATCATGTCTACAGTCTTTGACTATCTCCTGTATCATGTCTGCAGTCTCTGAACATCTCCTGCATCATGTCTGCAGTCTCTGACCATCTCTTGTATCATGTCTGCAGTCTCTGACCATCTCTTGTATCATCTGCAGTCTCTGACCATCTCTTGCATCATGTCTGCATCCTCTGAAATCTTTTTGTTGCATTACATTCACTAAAAATTATGTGTGGTGCTTTGGTGAAGTCAGGGGCCACACTCGAGGCCACCCATTTATAGAGAAAATTGACCACCACTGTTCTACACAGTTGTTACAAGTAGTGACATACAGTAAAGAAGCAATAGCAACCCTGATATTAAGGGCCTGTTTACACCAAATCCAGACCAGATCTGGATCTGGATCTGGATCAACGCAGTACTTTTTGCCCCGTTTTTGCCACGCTCCAGGTCGTTTTTCTTTTTTTTTTAGCCTAAAAGGGGCTTTCATTGCGTTCCTGGGCATTTGCATGTGTTTTTGATGCGTTTGCATGCGTTTTGGTGCATTCCAGGGCAGAAAAAATAGGGCATGCTGCAGTTTCTCCACATGCTCTGGAACTGAACGCTGTGGTGTAAACTAGAGCCCAAAATACCATTGGAATACATTGGATGCATTCTTGATGTGGTCTGTAATTCCTCTGCATCTGATCCGCACTTGGTGTGAACAAGCCCTCAAAGGCGAGGTGAGGAGTACTACACAACATTTATTCATATTTGCCTAAAAAAATATATACATTTTTAGGATGTTTCATTTCTTACCAATAATGAGCCTATTACACATTCCCTTCCCTGGATAGTCTGTGTTCCCCTATTACCTGAATCCGTAGTGGGAAGGTGTATCTGTGTGCCCTCTAAACAGTTCACTTGGGGACATGTAATAGAACTCATACAGAAGCCTGAGACATCGAGGGAATGTACTGTACTCATCCAATCACAATTTTCCCATTTCAGATAAATGAATGCACATGACTGGGTCCTTCAGGGCTTTAATTATCTCTGGCTGAAAAGCCGATTAGTAGATGAAAAAAAAAGAAGTTTGCTTTAGCAAACTAAATGTCATTCAGTTAAGCTGGCCATACAATGATAGAGTTTCCACCAATCTACAGGTATCGGATGAAATTCTGACAGTGGGTGGTCCTGCCGGCTCTTCAGAAGTATGGGAACCAGACCACTGGACCAGAAATTGTATGCACATGAACATATGGGCGCCACCATCTTGGTGTATACCAAGATACAATTAAAGATGGCGGCGCACAAGAGCAGAACGCGCCTGCGGCCGACATGGCCGCCGCTCATTCTACATTTTCAGTGTGATGTCACATGCTGAATGAGCGGCGGCCATATTGGCGCGTTCTGTGCAGGTGCGCCGCCGTCTTTGAGTATATCTTGGTATACACCAAGATGGCGGTGCCCAAACATACGGGCGCCGCCATCTTGGTGTATCCCAAGATACACTCAAAGATGGCTGCGCACAAGAGCAGAACGCGCCGGCGCCCGAAATTCCCACTGCTCGTTCTGCATTTTCAGTATGACGTCACACATTGAACGAGCGGCGCCCCTATCGGCCATCGGCACATTCTGCGCAGATGCGCCGCCATCTTTGAGTATATCTTGGTATACACCAAGATGGTGGTGCCCAAACACAGATACAAGATACACTCAAAGATGGCAGAACAGAACGCGCCGACGTGGCCGCCACTCGTTTTGCATTTTCAATGCGCAGTTTTGGATCCGGAAGCTCTTTGCCTCCTAATCCGAAACAGCATAAATTTTTTTTTTCTTTGATGAAGCGAATGGAAATTATTTTTGTTTTCATTGGTTACGTCGGAAAACGAATCGTGTTGCCGTGCACATGTCTAATAATCTGTATCAAGTTTGATAAAAATCCTTGTACAATATATACCGGTAGTTGAGTTTTTTTTTCCCTCAACAAAACTGTAACTTGACTTTAAGACTCGGCGAAAAGCAAATGATACAGTCCATGAATCTGTCTCATTTGCAGTGAATGGATCTACGGATTTAATTACATTTCGTTTCCCTAAATGATGAACTTTAAAGCGGAGCTACAACAGTTCGGGCTTCTAAATAGAGTCTTCATTCTTCCCTAAACAGAGAAAAAGTGCTCTTCTCTCTCCTCTCCTTGTCAGCTGTACGAGCCTTAAAATGACAGATGGTTATTATCTTGCAATATACTTTCTCCGGTTAAGGGGAAGAAAAAACAAGGACTCCTTGCAGATCTCAGAAGCAGATGAGATTGATTAAACAATTTTTAAACAACTTGCTACCCCATAAAATTTTTATGAAAGCCTCCACTGTGAAATGTATTTCTCTGATTTGTCACTGTGGTTTTTTTTTTTCTTTCTCCTGTTCAGTCATGATAATTACAACATTAGGAATTAAATGAGCCTCATATACTATGCCCTGCAGACTGCTTAGCAGAACTATGAAAACTTAGAGAAGTGAAATTGATATTGAGCCTAATCGTAATAATTGTCACCTATAATTTAAGTTTGACTTCAGATTTTTATGCCATTTAATGCTTGACGCTATGCGGAGGAGCGTCTGTACACCGAAATGGACTGGCGTATTCAAAAAGATTAATCAATAATAGAATTGTTTTCCTTTGTTCTTTTTTTTATGTTATCTATGATGGATTGTCTGAATCACAGCTAAGTGCCAAGTGCCATTCCGCTGTCCGATGAGACACTTATTGGACAGGCATTTTTGCTGCCTTTATTTGCTGCATCTGTTAACTCTGGCATAACCTGGCCTTTTTAATCTATTCCAAGCAAAATAAATACAGATCCATCTGGTATCTGCTTACCTGAGTCCATTTAAGCATATCAAATGTTTTGAGCCCTGATGAAGGGGGAGTTTGCGTGACCCCCAAAATGCGTTAGCTGTCTTTTTAGTGTACACCAATTATATAATCAGAAATGTTGGACTTTTGTTTGTCACTCTTATTAGACTGTTTACCATTGGACAGTAGGATGGCAGCTAGCAGGGCTTAGTCCAAACTCAGTGAAAGTTCGGACCAGTAAGCAGGGAGGCTCAAGCAACAGTCTTTTTCTGGCCACTAAAGAACAAAACAGGATCTGTGTGTTCTGAGGCAGGACATGTTTAAAATTAACCATAGGTTCACTTTTGTCTTTCCCATGGTCGGCTTCGGTCGACCATGAGTAATGGGTGCGCCTGGTTTTGGCCAGGTGGACATGAGTACCTTGTCCCTGTCAGGAGCCTTGCGGCCCGGGGGCTCAGAGATGGGCCCTGTCTCTTCAGGAGACGGACCCTTTAGATAGCACCCCTTCCGTGCAACATTATAACTCTCAATTGTTAATGAAGCTCTGTACCTATCCTATTGCATCATATTTGGGAGATAATCTCAACAGAATTGAATTCTGAAAAATTGAGGAGCCCTGTATTAATATTAGAGTGATCCATCTGGTAGGCGAGAACATTAAGATAAGTGTACTGGGTTGAGATCAAGGGTGCAAGAGTCATCAAGACAGATGCGGTCAAGTTGGGTATGAAGGTTTATAGTAAACGGGTAGCATTTTCAAAACAATGTTAGGAATGCCTCTATATTTTGCCCATTTCATGTTTTCTTTGATATTTGCTGATAAATGTATTTTACTCAAATTGAGTGCAAACTAGGGCTGTGGGAGTCCCGTCGTAGATCCGGTGACGTCACGGACATCAACGTCACTGGACTCCTCCCCCCTTCCCCAAGTGGCTCCGTCGGCTAATGAAGGGAAGGGGGCAGGAGTCCGGTGATGTCGATCACACTAATCCAGCACGTTATTATTCTGAGTTGCCCCACTCAAGCGGCGGCCATATTGAGTGGGGCACGTGAGATTAATAACGTGCTGGATTAGTGTGATCCTAGTACATTTTATTACTTCATTGCTGTGCTGTATGTGTATAGGCCAATGTAATTGGATCTGTATGTGCGTTATAATTAATCGATTAAAAAAAATTTTGATTAATCGAACACGAAAATTTTAATCAGTAACAGCCCTAGTACAAACCAAAAATAACCTGCCACATATTTCTTAATTATGTCTGATCCATCTTGGAGGAGAGAGCATTAAGATGAGTGTACTGGGTTGGGATCAACTTAGGTGTACAAGGGTCATCAAGACAGGTGCATTCAAGTTGGGCAAGAAAGTTCATAGTAAGGGGTAGGTGGCATTTTCAAAACAAGGTTAGGAATGCATACCTCTGTGTTTTGTTCATTTCAGGTTTCCTTTGATATTTGCTGATAAATGTAATTTACTACAATTTAGTACAAACCAAAAATAACCGGCCACATATTTCTTCTTTCTGGCGGACTACTACAGCTTCACACCTGAAGAATACTGATATCCGCCACGGTTCAATTTCCATTCATAGTACAATCTAGGTAGACATGTAACAAGTGCTGAATTCAAAGTCCTCATTCTTTTTCGCTCCTTTTATCTGTGCTTTGTCTCCTGGAACTCCCGGCTACCTTATCACACACTTGCCAAGGGCTAGTGCCGCAGTCACATATTGACATGCAAAAGTGGCAGCCAAGGTTTCACACGCGGCTGAACTTCAGACGCCAGGGAGATTCTCAATTCTTGTTCCACTATTAGGTTTCCAACCCCCCTGATGAGAGGTTTTGCTCCAGACACATCAGGTAAGCTTTGTTATGCATTGAATCTATCTGCTGGAACTAATCCTGCACGGCTCCTTTGCCTAAGACAGAACAATTGACTAGGAGAGCCATTCTGCCATTCACCTTTTGCCATTGCACACAGAAAGACTGACTATTTAAAGGGGAATCGTGGTTTACACATTATGGATTTTTAACAATACAAAAGTGTCAGAACCATGGTACTGCAAAATAAACATATTTAATGCTGAATTACAGGCAGATATAAAAGAACGTTGCTGTGTTCCCCTGAGGAAGGGACCTTGCGTGGCCCCGAAATGTTGGCATATTTGACCCATGTGACGTTTTTGCAATAAACAATACTTTCTGTATTTGGAGGGCTGTTGACCTATCTCTGAGATATAAAATAAACACATTGATGCAGCTCTGTGTTCATTGATAAATCATTAGGCAGCCGAGTCAATAACCCAGCCGAAGTAAAGTGAGCCGTACTACGTTCGGCTATTCACTCCAGCTCAGTACAGCTGATTTTAGCCGTACATTGGCTGCCTTCGGCTGCACTTTGGTCAGCTGAACATGCTCTGCATGTTCGGCTGAGCCATAGTGCAGAAGGACTTCGACTCAGCCGATCCAACATCTGGATCAGCTGAGCCGAAGCTCCAACAGCTCACTCGCTGCCATTCACCCCTATTCACATAGGGGGCCGATATATATAATAGATAAGAATGATACTATCTAGAGATACATACACTGAGTGGCCAGATTATTATGACCACCTGACATTTGTAGGCAAATTAGCTATAATTAGCTTTAATTTCGCGCTGAAGTTGCTAGAGGGCCAGACTATTATAAATAGGGAAGCAGGTTGTTTACCACGACAGTAGAAGTGATTTTTTTCTGAAGATACGGGTAAATAACGCGATTTAACAGCCTTTGAACGTGGGATGATTGTTGGCACTCGGAGCCATGGAGCGAGTATCAGCAAAACAGCAGAATTCGTTAAATGTTCAAGAGCAGCTGTTGTTAAAGTGTTTAAAGACCGGACTGTCAGCCGAAAATCTGGGTCTGAACGTGCAAATTGTGGCCGTCAGCGACTAGTCAATGTTAGGGCAGAACGGAGACTGGCAAGACAGGTACAAGACAACAGAAGGGCAACAGTGCAATGTCAGATTCCTCGCATCACCTTTCATCATCTCGTGGAGTCACAAGGCGGCCCAACAAAGTCATCTCGTGGAGTCATCTCGTGGCCCAACGAAGTACTGATGGGGTGGTCAAAATAATCTGGCCACTCAGTGTAGATATGTTTTATAGGATATATAGATAAATAGGCGGACAGATACAATCATTTTTTTTCCAAGGAGAAATATATTGTTACTACATTATCATTGACAGTTTTTCTGATATTACCTTCTGAGTCTGTTCCCAGTAAAATTAATAGTTTTACAAAAAGAAAAAAAAAAAAGGTACAAAGTGCAATTCTCTGGTCTCCCCTCTGTTCTCTCAGTGATTGCTCTGTGGTGTAGCAGGTCTTGCACTGATGACTTCGTTAACATCTTAATTATAAGCCAGTCAGAAGAGATAATTACAGCAAATACTGCAGAACACAAGCCATAAATAATGCAGACTAGCAGACCTGACATCCAGGTCGGTGAAACGGTCATTTATCAACACGGAAGGGGTGGGGCAACCGTTTCGAAATTACCGTGATTTAAAGATACCTAGTTTAGAAAAATAATACCCTCCGAGGACCAGGACTGCAACTTTTTTGTTTAATATCAGAATACTCTGAAAAGGTCATATAGCAGTAGAATTTTGTTCGAAAAAAATTGTTTTCGGAACATTTTTAATTTTCTAATAGTTAATGGGGTAAATTTCACAGTTGTTTTCGATCAAATAAACCAAAGGAGCAGGATGGTACATTTTTCTCGGATGGACTGAATTCTAACAGTGAATGTGGTTTTCATTTGGGAAACTCCATTCATTTTTTAGATTGTAAGCCCTAAGGGGCAGAGCCCTCCCTACCATCTTGCCTTGCATTTTATTTGATTGCAATGTCTTCCTTATATTGTAAAGCGCTGTGCAAACTGTTGGCGCTATATAAATCCTGTATAATAATAATATCGAATATCGATTTTATTCAAATCAAATGTTATAATCTAAAGCAATTTCAAATTATGTTAAATGTCTGATTTTTCTTATGACCGATCGCATGAAAGTCTACTATTGTATCTCCAGCTTTACACTTAGCTTAGCCAGTAGATTTATTTTTGGGGGAAAATGTAACCTCTATGAGCATTCCAAATACAAACTGAAAACATAACCTAGAATGAATGCAGCAAGCACAACATACCCACTCACCCCCATTGGGTCCCCCTTATGCGCGCTGCAGCCATACCCATTCCTAAAAGTGATCCAGCGGAGCACAGCTCTCCAATAGGAATTAATGGGGCACATGGGGACACATTCGGGGGAAGGCTGGGTGGTGATGGGCGTAGCTGAAGATTGCTGGAACGGGGCAGGAGATAAATATGTAATCAGGTGGTCTGCACTCGGGGAGGGGAGGGCGGTTCATTAAAGGACAACTTGTACTAAAGTTACAGTTATTTGTTAAGCATATAAATAATGCTATTATTGATATCAATGCACAGGGCTAACATAAATGGGCTTGGTGTTGTTTAAAGCTGAACAGATATAAGTGACACAAATCCATGCAGCTCTGTAATCATTAAAAGAGAACTATGGGGTAAGTGTTTTTCTCCATAGTTCTCTTAAGGGTTACGGGAGGACATAAACTAGTGTCCTCCCGTGACCCAAAGCTCAGTATATCGCGAGCTACAGCACCGTGACCCAAAGCTCAGTATATCGCGAGCTACAGCACCGTGACCCAAAGCTCAGTATATCGCAAGCTACAGTATCGAGTTTATTTCCAAGTATATAGGCAGTGCTGGGCTTTCTTTTTAGAAAGTCCAGCAAGCTTCACAATGTCAACATTAACATTTTTGTTGTAAAATAAAGACTTTACAGATAAATCTAGAAAATAATACAAAGCATCCATCTTTAAATTTGTAAATGTAAGGAAACATTGACTAAACACCATTATACTTTTCCTTTAAATGAAGTATCCATCACATACTGTCTTTTTAACATAATTAGAGAAAAAATGCTATCTTGATTATTTTGGTGGTGTGGGTAAAGGTGTAAATTAGATGTCATGTAAATTATCTTTGAAAAATATCTCTAGGGTCCTGATGAGACTCATTAATTAGGTCTTAATGAGAGTATTCCCTGAACAAGTTTAATTAGTGACTGCACATATATTAAGGTTTTTTTTTTTAATAAGTAATTATAACGCTATGCCAAAATATACAGTATACTGATAAAACATTTTAACAGGTAAAAGTCAGTAAATGGTAATGTTAAAGTTTATGTAAGCACAAAACTTTTTTTTTCAGTTTTAGATAAAATAGGGAAAGACTAAAACGCGTCAGTTTGGGGTTTTTATTGTCTGTGTTCCATTGAGGAGATTCCTCTTCACTCCCTATCCAAAGATACAACAGGAAGTAAGAGATACTCGTAAATATGCACCAACACTAAGCGCTGATACCGGCCATTTACATTTTTAAACTGCAGCCAGCACTGTAAACTGGCACCACCGTTCACAGGAAGGCTGCCAATGTCCCCAGCAAGGTTTCGGCAGCCTTCCTGTGAATCGCAGTGCCTGGTTACAGCGCTGGCAGCAAATCTCCTTCTCCTCCTTCCTGTGGATCCACGCTGCTCGCACCCACCCGCAAGACTGACCGAGACCCCGCACAGCCCACCATAGACCCTGCATAGCCCACCATATACCCACACAGCCCAGCATATACCCTGCACAGCTGACTTGAGACCCCGCACAGCCGAGGAGAGACCCCGCACACCCCACCATATTGGCTGCACAACCCACCATGGACCCTACACAGCTCACCTGAGACCCCACACACCCCACCATATTAACTGCACAGCCTACTTTGGACTCTTGCACAGCCCACCGTAGACCCCCCACAGCCCACCTGAGACCCCACACAATCCACCATAGAATTTGCACAGCCATTCTAAGACCCTGCACAGCCTCCTGGGACTCTACACAGCCCCCTAAGACCTCACAAAGCCCTCCTGAGACCCCGCACAGTCCGCTGAGACCCCACAAAGCCCATATGAGACCCCGCACAGTCCTCTGAGATCCCACACAACCTTCTAAAACCTTGCAAAGCCTGCTGAGACCCTGCACAGCAACCTGAGACCCCACAGAGCTCACCTGAGACCCCGCATAGCCCCTCTGAGACCCCACACAGTCTGTGATGAACAAGAGAGATTTATAGTATGAAAGTAAGTCAGAAAAATAATAATCTGCAATGGTGGCGAAAGATGCAAGAAAGGTCAGGAAGTAGAACAAAGGTAGAGAAAGGTAAAAATAAGGGGGAAGTGGCATGGTAGTTCAGAGTAGTGTGACCATATTTAATTAGAAGGAAAGAAAAAGGCTATAAAGCTTATATGTTCAGAAGTCTGCGGTCAAAAGATGGTGGTTGTGCTCGGACAGAGGGAAGTTCTCAGGCAGATAATCCATGGATCCCATATCTTGTGAAATTTCTTCATACCATCCATGAGTCTAGCCGACAGTTTTCATTGACAAACATAGACTGCAGTCTAGTTTTTACCTCAACAGCTGAGAGCGAATTTAACAACCAGGCTTTAGCTATCATTTCTTTGGCTGCCATGAGCACCTGTAAGAGGAATTTAGTCATGGAGGTGTGGTGGAGGTGTGGTTGAGGAGTGCTTCCATAGGACTTGCCACCATCTGGGAATCCATTAGTGCCGAAAGAAAGTCATAGACTTGCTTCCAAAAGTCATGTACCACTGGGCATGTCGACCAAGTGTGAAAATAAGTACCCATTCCCCCACATCCTCGGCAACACAGGCCGTGTTATCAGTAGTATAATATCTAAAACTAGATAGGATCATTTACCATCTACATAACACTTTATAACACCCCGTACCTTATTATGTTTTGCCTTGCTATTGAATACTGCCCCCGCAGTCCCCAGCTGGTAGCATCATTTTTGGAAGTGTTTGGAAATGACATAATAAGTTAAGGGGCACCCCCCCTTCTATGGCTTGTTAAATGTTAACTTATTTGCCTTTGGTTTGGACATATTGTCCACTGGTAACTAAAGCATTGTATTTTTGGCATTTTAGGACTTCTGTGTACCTCAGCTCTTCCCTCCAAATGGTTGCCTAGCTGGTGACAACATTGCAGGGATTTTCCCTTTGGCTTTTATAGACGCCTTTCTTCTTTCAAGTGGTCACACCAATGTAACATGTCAATAAATATTCATGTAATGATACAATGAATCAATATCCTAGCCTATGCTACTATGTTATATATTGTGTTAATTTTGTATACTATTACTTACCTTCATGTATATGTATCTATATAGAGCATCCTCTCCCTTCCTCCTAAAGAAGCCCCTATATTGGGCACGAAACGCACCCCTTGATACCATGACATCATGAGAATATCGCATTTTGTGGACTATATATTACTGGCATCTTTATAAGGGAGGTCTTGATTAAATGCTATAATATGAAGGAAGGATCACTGTTTTAAGGGTTTTATAATGCAAATCCAATGTTTCTTTTTTTTATTTTATATTTTTGTATAAAATAAAGATGTAGTTTAAACTTACTCTTGTGCAATATCAGTCGTGTTTTTGATACCTTAAAAGCCTTCATCTATGCTGTGTTACTATATAGGACTATGTGGAAACTGAACTGAAGAATGCTTATGAAATATTCTATTAGTCTGCTGGCAGAGAGAATGTAGATTGCTGCATAGGAAGGGAGGTTGCTTTCAGTGGCAGATCAGAGAAGCAGATCAGCGCTACTGCTCGGACAGAGGGAAGTTCTCAGGCAGATAATACAATGAATAGTGGGCTTCAGGCTGACAGTTCATTGGTTAATCTAACTTTTAGGTCAACTGAAGCAGATCCTAACAACTTTTTAATCTTTAGGAAATGTTTTTGCTTATTGTCAGACAATAATCCTGTGAATAAAGAACAATCTGACATTTAATAGGAATTGATGTAAAGTGTATGTTTATGCTGAAGCAGAATTCCAAACTGGATTTGAGTTCTGGTAAATCCATCAAACATGATGGGGAATATGAGGAAGGGTAACTCTAAGTAGGGGAATTTAAAGCCTAACTGTATTTATGTTCATTGTTTCCATATCTGCATAATAAAACATTCTATATCTCAACAGCTATTGCTTTTTTCTACAACCCAAACATATACAGTATATTACTATATACAGGTGAAACTCGAATAATTAGAATATCGTGCAAAAGTAATTGCAGTAAGTGCTGCAAAAGGGGCCCAAACCAAGTACTGAGTACATATGCATGCTTGTACTTTTCAGAGGTCCGATATTGTTCTATGTACAATCCTTGTTTTATTGATTGCATGTAATATTCTACTTTTTTGAGGTTGTGGATTTGGGGTTCTTGGGGTTTTCATGAGCTGTAAGCCATAATCATCACAATTATGACAAATCACGGCTTGAACTATCTTGCTTTGCATGTAATGAGTCCATCTCATATATTAGTTTCACCTTTTAAGTTGCATTAGTGAAATAAATGAACTTTGCACGATATTCTAATTATTCGAGTTTCACCTGTAATTAGTATATGTTCATCGTTTCTATCTCTGCATAATTAAACATTCTATTTCTCAACAAGCATCACTTTTTGATGCCCCCCAATATACATATATAACTTTTTATGTTAATATCCAACCAACACATGGGGATATAGGCTCTTTTTCACACAAAGAAAGGTGTATGTGTTTGCAAGAACCGCTGCTTTAAACAATAGCATGTACTGAGCTCTTTTAAAATAAAAAGTGACAGCTGAGATGCTTTGAGAATCGTACACAGATGTCCTTTGAGAAGCTCCTCCAGTAAGATGTGCTAGACACATCTACTTGAAGAAGGCCCCAGGGCAGGTCCAGAACATGCTGTTAAAATTATATTTCCCAGTTGCCCTGGGAATCCCAAGGAATCCACCAGGAAATTCTCATTGAGACAAATAGAACTCTGCAGTACCAACTTGCTGTACCTGCTGTTCCACCTACAGGACTAAGAGGCTTGCCCACAACAGATGATGATGATGATATTAAAGTAACAATAAATAAAACAATAGACGTGACGGCAACAAGCAGTTGTTCTGTATGTTGGCTAAATTTACTATTTTTGCTGCTATGCATGAGTCCCTCTGGTTTTATTTTTTGAACACATCTCAGGGCAATTTCACAATCCACGCCAGTGCGACCGGGGGAAATTGGAAAAGCTGAGAATCGATTACAAGGACCTGATTTCTATTTGATTGTACACGGTCTTCATCTGGGCTCTTATCCTGTATTGTGCTCTGTTATCATGAACAAAACACCAGAGCTGGGATGATAATTGCTAGAGGGGGCTGAAGCTTTGCACCTTAACCACCGAGCAAATCACATGATCGGGCAGATGTTATTAAGCAACTCTCTTTTAAAAATTCAATTACAACCCTATTAAGGTTTCATAGGCATTTGTGAGGGCTACCCCTACTGATAATAGGCAGAGGTTCATCCATAAGAAGACATCCAGGAATGCTGGCGATAAGAGAAGACAGAGTGAATCCCAATTATAACTGAGATGCCTAAACAATGCTACTGGACTCTTTAAAATCATTATGGATAGTGTTTAAAGAACTCAAGGCAAAAATGAAGTAACAAAAACCCTACAGATATATATGTATGTGTGTGTGTATATATATATCAATCAAAATCTGAAATGCTAAAGAAAATAAACCATTGAAACCAAAGTCCACTGCATTTTCCTTTACAGTCCGAATCCAGCTTAATAAACCTTTTTTTAACAATAATTGCCATGCAAGAGTTAAAACAAAAAAGTAGTTGTGGCTACAGTACTCACCTCCTCTCTGGCTCTGTCCATCACAGATCCACTGTTCTGTGATCCAGCACCAGGCCGCTGGGCAATATTCAACTCACTTCCTGCCCAGGGCTTTAAGGTCTTGCCCTCTGGAGGTACTGTATGTCATCAAGACCCCTGTACTCATGAGAATGCTCAAGGGAATGTGCCGATGCAACTATGTGGTGCCATTCCATAAAGCATTCTGAATCACCCACTGCTGGAGGAAGAAGAAGAGGAAGATGACTCATAATGCCACATGACAATCCAGAAGACTGTACGATTTAAAGTCCATCTCTGGTTAAAATGTAACACACCTCCTGCTCCTTTCTAACCCATTCTGTGTGTTTTTGTTTTGAAAACTTGTGCAGGAAGTTATACTTACGTAAGTCCGCCATCCATGTCCCTTGCTGATGCTGTTTTTGGCTGCGGGGGACTGGTGATCCATTCCAGGGTTGAAGATATGCCCCCTAAAACATTCTATATCTCAACAGGTATTGCTTCTTTCTACAACCCAAACATATACAGTATATTACTATATATTTAGTATATGTTCATCGTTTCTATCTCTGCATAATTAAACATTCTATTTCTCAACAAGCATCACTTTTTGATGCCCCCCAATATACATATATAACTTTTTATGTTAATATCCAACCAACACATGGGGATATAGGCTCTTTTTCACACAAAGAAAGGTGTATGTGTTTGCAAGAACCGCTGCTTTAAACAATAGCATGTACTGAGCTCTTTTAAAATAAAAAGTGACAGCTGAGATGCTTTGAGAATCGTACACAGATGTCCTTTGAGAAGCTCCTCCAGGAAGATGTGCTAGACACATCTACTTGAAGAAGGCCCCAGGGCAGGTCCAGAACATGCTGTTAAAATTATATTTCCCAGTTGCCCTGGGAATCCCAAGGAATCCACCAGGAAATTCTCATTGAGGCAAATAGAACTCTGTAGTACCAACGTGCTGCACCTACAGGACTAAGAGGCTTGCCCACAACAGATGATGATGATATTAAAGTAACAATAAATAAAACAATAGACGTCATCATTCCAGGTGTCTTCTGGATCCTGAGAAGACCCCATTGCTGGAGAGCCAATAGGATATGTCTGGGTTCTGGCTTCTAAGTGAGACTGCAGCTTGTTGTCACAGCCCGTGAGATGCAACTTCCCCTTCATATTTCAGCAGGCGTGGAAGAGAAAGAGAGAAGGAGGTGTTAGAGCTACAAAACACATGGGGGTCTTTTTATCAACAATTTACAGAGCCATTGGCCCTGCGTATCTCTGTGAATGTTTGCTCTGTGTGAATGGAGCACAAAAAAAGGTTCTTGTATCTTTTTATTTTAAAGGTTGAACGTATTTTGGAATGTCATCCTGTAGTACTGCACTATGGCCACTAGATGGAGCTGAGAAGCGGAGAAAATAAATATTTACAGTGTTATTCAGTAAGTTGCCGAAGGCAGCCGGTGAATAACTGAGCCTAAGTGAAGTGGCTGATTTCAGCCGTACAACGGCTGCCTTCAGTCAGCCGAACATGCTCTACATGTTCGGCTGAGCCTAAGTGCAGAAGGACTGTGGTACTGAGCAGAATAGAAAATCAGTGAAAAAAAAGAAAAAAGATTTGATTTTTAAATTTTTTTAAAAATAAATAGTAAAATTAAAAAATAAATGAAGTTATTTTAAAATAGAAAAAAATAATAACAGTAAAGAAAAACAATTGGGTGGAGCTAGCAGTGACAGCTATCTCCGCCCAACTGTTTCCTATTGGCTGGCACCTGCTACAGTCTTCTAGCAGCTCCCGGCCAATGAATAACACAACTGAGCGGAGCCGGCTCTGCCCAGTAGTTACTGTTTAATGACAGTTCAGCGTCCCCAGGTAATTTGGGGATGCAGGTAGAAAAAAAAAGTGAAGAAAAAAAACCATAGCGCAAGCATCGGAGCATTTTGACAAGTACAAGTACTTGTCAAAATGCCCTGTTTTTTCCGCCCTCACCCTGCAGCGCCCTCAGGCGGCCACCTGACTTGCCTTGCGGTAGCGCCGGGCCTGTTGGCTGCTGTACGGGTTATTGTGAATAGCCGAAGGATCAGCCGAAGCTACGGCTGGATCCTTCGGCTCCTTCGTAAATAACCCCCTTTATTTTAGTAGCCATAATGTGATATTACAAGATGATATTCGAAAATACATTTGAAAATTCACAAGAACATGTGTGCATCCATTTGCACAGAATGGACATTCACAGAGATTTGCGCTACAAATACAAATTAATTATAAATAGAGCCCTAGGTCTACATTTTCATAGGCTCAGATCCAAAGTTATTCAGAAAGTGAACATACTAGAAACTACAGGAACTAAGCACAGGACGAAAGGCAAGAAGATAATAAGATAATAAGATTGCCACCTGAGGCAGATGGGGGTGCTGGTGGTAGGCGGGACATCAGACAGAGCATCCCACTCAGCTCCTGGCAACCATAGATATCACTGGTTGCCAGGAGCTGGGCGGGATGTCGATCCGAGCATCCCAAGTTAGTAAGAGCTGGGCAGGAAGATGTATATGGCCCTTACACATCTTCCCACCCGGCTCTTAGCTACCTGGGACAAGATGTCCGGAAAGGAGGGGCCAGGCACATTGCAGGCCCCCCATGTGACCCAAAGAGACGCCAACTAGGCTGCCTCATTATAAGGAGGACCCTGGACACCACACAGCAAGCCGGTAGTGTTCCTCATCAGTTTCATTCTAGATTTTCCATGTTTTACTGTTGTCTACCTATATAAACCTGCAGAGCCTAATGGTAGAATTGGACCAAGCATGGCTTTTGCAGAGAAAAGTCGAGATTTGCATATAAATTCCTTCTATATACTATAATAAAGTATATTCTCAGATCTACCTAGTTTTCTGTTAGGTGTTTTTTCTTAAATTTCTGGTAACCGTTGCTCATACATTGTTGCATGATGTGCTTTGTGAAATGTTTAATTTACGCTTTATCATCTATAAAAACCAACAAATAAAATTGGGGCGGATTGACCCCTCAGGACAAAATAAACACTTCTTATAATTGCATTATAATTTGCAAGCTCCAATCTAGTTTGTGTCTTTCAAGAATCAGTTGGTGAACGCGTTTCGGCATTATCTCGTAAGATAGAACTTTGTCTTAGGAGAGATCAATACATAACAAGTAATTGCTTTTCTATTAAATCTGCTTTATTGCCTCATAATCAATTCACAAAGAGTATAATTGCTTTTTAGAAAAATAAGCGATGCATGACAACTTATTGCGGGCTCTCCGGTTTTTCTCTGAGCATCCAAGGGAAAAAACAGCCAATTATTGCGGCGCTACAATACAAAACCCAACCGTACGACTCTGTAGAGACGTTCTCAAAGAGTGTTAAACGAAAGTTGAGTGGAGGGAATTCCTGTATTCATTGGCAGTGACAGATACATTTTTATAACAAATTCCATCCATCGGGTATTCCGCCTTTATAAAGAAGCACTGCTGGCTACAGAGCCGCGCTATTTATTTAAATTGAATTGCAGATCGGGACGTTCGTCTTGGAAATACAACTTTGTGAAAAGGAAAGAAAAAAGAAAGTAGAATCCTTTCAAATTATATGTACCGTATTTTGCGCTCCATAAGGCGCACCTGACCATAGGACGCAGGGAGGGTAGGGTTCTGTGACAGCTGCAGTAAGTGACAGCTGAGACAGGTGGCGCTGTGTTTACAGCGACACAGTCTCAGTGATTACGTTCTTCGTCAACTCTACGGGCTCTATGGTGAGCTCCTATTCTGTGGTGACGGGTCCCCCTGAGGACCCCCCGAAAACCACGGCGAGGGCCCAGACACGGTCGCCGCCGCCGCTCGATTTGATACATGTGATCTGGTTAGATCACTTGTATTAAACGAGCAGCGGCTCCCACTGTACATTTAGCTCTGCTTGTCCTGAGCAGGGCTGAATGTACAAAAAAACTACTCGCCTGGCTGCATAGGGATTCGCTCCATAGGACGCACAGACATTTTTGCCCCCCTTTTGGGGGGAAAAAGTGCGTCTTATGGTGCGAAAAACACGGTAATCAAGCAGGCCCTTGAATGTCATAGTCTGTAGATCTAAAGGATCAATCAGATTGTAAAGTGTATGACCATGTTAGCTGCTACTCTCTAATCTCGGGGCCATTCACACCTATGAAATCAATAGAAGTCAATGCATGTTGTAAAGCCATGGTTCTCAACTGGTGGGTCGTGACCCAAAAGTGGGTCGCGGCCCCATGTTCAGTGGGTCGCTGCATACCTTCCACTGTACTCGGTGAGAGGGTCCTCAGCTTCCCTCATAGCGCAGCACCAGAGGCGGCGCTAGAGTTTGCGAGGCCCTAGATGGTGAGACCCCCACAGGGGGTTAAAGCAGGGTTCTGTAGAGTCTCCCCAGCACCAGGGCACTGTGGGGTCTCACCAGCCTGGTGAGACCCCACAGTGCCCTGGTGAGACCCCACAGTGCCCTGGTGAGACCCCACAGAGCCCTGGTGAGACCCCACAGAGCCTTGGTGAGACCCCACAGAGCGCTAGTTAAATCTCTAGGGTCTCATTAGGGCTCTCTAGGGCGAGGCCCCCACAAGGGCTCTCTAGAGCCTCACCAGGGCCCTATGGAGTCTTACCAGGGAAGAGTGACGTCTCTTCTCATTGGCTGGTGGTCAGAGCTTCAGAGTGGATATACCGAAGAAATGGATAAGCTCTCAGTTAGACACCGGCAGGGCAAATTAGGCAGCTGCAAGGCCCTTGGGAGTGCGAGGCCTTAGGTGACTGCCTAATTTGCCTGATTAAAGAGCTGCCTCTAATTTGCCTAATTAAAGAGCTGCCTCTGCGCAGCACTGTCAGTTCTCATGCTGCGCAGTAGGGATGCACGAATACCGGTATTTTGGTATCGAGTACGAGTACCGATAATATTTTTTCGGTACTCGCCGATATCAATTACCGAGTAACGGAAGTCCTATTCAGGAAGGATTAGCCTTCCTCATTAGCCGGAAGCCGGGCAGCGTGTAAAGACTCGCCACCCGGCTTCCCGATTAACAAGAAAGTCCCCTTTTACCTTGGTTTGTATGGCAGCGTGTAATGACTCAGCGCCCGGCTTCCTGATTCAGGAAGTATCGGGCTTGGCATTGGAGAATTTGGGTGAGTACGAGTAGTCGCCCAAATACTCGGTATCGGCACCCATATCGATACTAGTATCGGTATCGGTGCATGCCAAATTACAAGTATGTAAAACATAAACAAATCCATATAAACCTTCTGTTACTATAAACCACGATTAACTAACTATGTGTGTGTCCGTGTACAACCACATACACCTATACAAAATTATACATATACGGTATATACATATACACATATACACATGGACACACACATATGACTGGAGGCCCCGTTACCCTAAAACAACCATCTCTGCATACCAATTACCAAGGCCCATAGCTGCAACACACCGACTCAGGGAAAACCACAGAATTGCTGGAGACATTTTACACATGTTACTGTTACTTTTTTCTCTCATGTGTTTCGTGCGCATTTAAATTGTGTGTACACGCTTTTTCGTGGCCGTGTTTGTGGTGCCATTAACAAGCAATGACACCGCAAGCACATTGGGCGCTTTCGAATCGTTCTGTAAATGTGCGTCAAAGCACGCATTTGGTGCACATTCATGGAATGCAAAGGCGTGAACAGGTCCTTAGGCCGCATTCACACCTCCGAGTTGCGGGAACATGCGCCTCATTCGTGCGCACTAATGCGTGTTCATGTGCTGTGTTTACCATTAAGTTTTAAAAAGGTAATGCGGCAAACTGCGCGGCATGCGCGCTGTGTTTTTGGCTTTCATGTTTGTGCAGGTTTTAATGCGTGCAAACGCGGAGGAAAAACACGCATCTTCCTGGCTACGTTTTGGGTGCTATTAGAAATCAATGGCAATGCAAATGCGTTTTGCCACATTTCTGTCAACATGTGCCAAAGCGTGTTTTTGAGCACATTTGGCGCGCTTTTACGACATGCGCAGGTGTAAATGCGGCCTTAAAGAGTGGTCAGCCACCATGAGGAGAATGTATCGAGACGGGAGCAGACAGAATCTAGTGCAGTTGCCCATAGCAACCAATCAAGTCTTTTTCTTTCATTTTCAACGCTTAACTGAACAAATTGATCGGTTGCCATGGGTCACTGCTCCAGATTCTGTCTGCTCCAGCTTTGATCAATTCCCCTTAATGTTTCACGCCGTGTTTCCTTTAAGACAGAATATGAAGTAGTTGCCAATGGCAACCAATCAAGCTTCAGTTAAGCTTTGCAAATAAAAGATCAAAGTTGATTGGTTGCCATGGTCAACTGCTCCAGATTCTGTCTGCTCCACTCAACTTTCAGCTAAGATTTGCACAGTTTTTAATTAGCAAAATGTGCAAAGCCTGTGTGAATGTTAAGTGAATCATAGGTGGAAACATTTATAAACAGACATCACTTGATATCGTTTTTAATGAATGGCTAATCCTCTTATTTGAAAAATCGATCCGTGTGTGTCCAGCATTATTAGGAGATATGCTGTCCCCCTCCCTTCCCCCTTTATAGTATTACAATCGCGTCATCTCCCCTCACAGCTGATTCCCCCCTCCCCCTGAACTACACTTCCCAGCATACATTCCCTTCCCAGCTGGTGACACGTCACACCTTACAGCCGAACGCGGTCACGCCCCTTTCGCTTCTCTGGACTACACCTCCCGGCATCCTTAACGGTAGCCGAGCCAATGGGAGGCCACCGGCGGACAGCTGCGAGGGCGGTGATTGGCCGGCGGGGGACATCCGGGCTGTGTAAAGGAAGTAAGTGACGTTTTGTACTCGGGCTGGAGCCGGAGGAGGAGAATGGCTGCGCAGGGAGGTGGGTAGAGTGTTGGGGGGCGATGGTGGTAAGAGGGGAACGGTGTATGGGAATGGCAACTACCTGTGCTTGGCAGATTACACCAAGCAGAAGCCATTGGTTTCTCCAGGTGTCAGGGGAACTACAAGTCCCAGCGTGCTCTACCTGCTTCTGGAACATTTGTGCTCACTGACTGATATGGGATAATGGTTGCCTGGTTTGGTCAATTCGGTCCCTATGTCTGTGGACACCAGCAGCTATCCCCAGTCAAGTGATCTCTTGAAACAGCAGTGGGTCGTATTGGCTGTATCTGTGATCAGCCAGAGCTGTGGATGTCTCCTTGTCCTCCATAGACATAAACATGCCTGCCCTGGGGAGTGTGCACATTTATGGAAGGAAAGATCATTGGTTTGTCGGATTGTGCACACACATCCATCCAATGTCTGCTGCCAATAGAAAAGTGCTTGTAGATGTCTGATCTCTCTATGCCTGAGATGAATGGTGAAATGGTCCTATATCTATATGGAGTCTGTAGTCTCCCCTTTAGAGGGTTAAACTTGTGGAAATTGTTCCCCCTGAGAGCTTTAGATGCAGTAGGGAAGAGATAAACCCCCCTTTTAGGTTATTTGCTGTCTGTGTACCACTGGGGAAATTTCCTCTTCATTTCCTGTCTCTGTGGCAAAACAGGAAGTTGGATGACATCTCCCAAAGTGAGCATAATTCTCCTCTTAGACATTTGTCCCCTAATAACAGGTGTCCCATTGGAAGATCCTCCCCTCATCTCTTGTTCGGGGGACAACTCTAAACTTTTGGATATGGCCTCTATTTTCTTTGTTGGTGGTCACCAGGACAGAAAGGGGGGCGAATCTCCCCAGTGGGTACACCGACAGTGACAAAAAGAACTTTGCCCTTAAAAAAAAAAAAAGGGAGAGTTGCTTAGAGATGCACTTTACGGCTAATGATGATGAGCGCCGGTTCGGCCCAAACCCTGTCCGAAACAATCCAGGTCCAAAAAAAAATTTGGCTCTGGATTGTCCAAATCCATTCCGTCAGTCCAGGTCAGATTAGCTTCATGGGCCTCTCGCCCTGATTGGGTGAGAGGCCCATGTAGGGCCCTGTACATTGGCCTCTCACCAATCAGCTGCGGATCAGGGAATTCCCCGCCCATCAGCTGACCATAAAAAAATGGCGGAATGCTTGTTTTGACAAATTGACCTTATATGGCCACATGGCCTTATTAGGTAAATATAATCTACCTAATATAGCCATATAAGGTCAATGACATCACTGTATCCCGCCCTCTTGCTTACGTGCAGCTCCAGGTGGGATTTCCCTGGAATTTCATGTTTGGAGGAGCTCAGGTCCAGACCTGGATTGGTCCAAACCAGAGCTCATCCCCATTTTTGACCCCCCTGTCCTTTTTTTCTTTTCTTGTCTTTGTCCCATTTTGTGAGATTTTTCCTTTTACTTCCTGTCCCAGAGACCCAGCAGGATCTGCCTGGCTGCTAGACTGGTCCCCACCGCCTCTGCTCCCCCGGGCTCAAGCATTCTATGGACCCGTGATGTCATCACCTCTAATGCAGGTCCATTCACTTGCATTAGGCGTGAGGACACCAAGGGACATGCTAGAGCGGAGGCCAACCGCCACAGGACCGAGGATCAGGTGAGCTTCTGATCATCATGCGTGGATATAATGGCTTTCATTTGTCTGGGAAGACTTTCCACTCATGAACTAAAAACACAAAGCGCACAGCTCACCCCTATCATGCGTCCCTGCAATCCACACTCTGTGCATGGATGACTCTCTGCTGGAGTGATAGGCTGAAAAGAAATTCCAACTTTATTTCACATGC
The DNA here is from genome assembly GCF_000935625.1 of Nanorana parkeri. Lineage (NCBI taxonomy): Eukaryota > Metazoa > Chordata > Amphibia > Anura > Dicroglossidae > Nanorana > Nanorana parkeri. Next base: position 4,495,533 of record NW_017306277.1, read on the forward strand.
ATCTATACAAAGAACCGCTGACGCGTTTCTGCCTTGTCTGTGGGAATTTGCGTCCATTAAGGTCAGGTACTGATGTTGGATTAGAAGACCTGGCTTGTAATTCATCCCAATGGTGATCAGTGGGGTTGAGGTCAGGGCTCTGTGTACTCCAGTTCCTTTACACTAAACTCCCTTTACACTAAACTCCCTTTACACTAAACTCATCACTTCACACTTTGTGCACAGGGGCTCAGTAATGCTGGAACTCAAAAGGCCCTTCCCCCAAATTACGGCCCCAAGGTTGGAAGTGCACAGTTGTCTTAAAGGCACTGTTCAGATTTTGCATTTGAGTCTGCAACACATTGCAACTGCAATCAGTGGATTGTGGGTGCGATGCTCTGACCCCTGCAGACTTTCTTATCGCCCGTTCCTGTGCTGAGGTACAGAGGGAAGTATGAATAGACGAAGTGAGTAACGTTGCAGCATTTGTATTGCATTAAGATCTATGAATCTCTCTGTCATTTGTGCGGACAGGACTTTGGGGTGGTTCACACGATAAACAGTGTGTTCCAGACCGGTCAGGCTCTGGTACTCACCTAATCGCAATCTGGATGGATCCTTGCGTTCAGGTCCCAGTGCCTGCGTTCCGGTCCAGTGCGATCTGCAAAAATAGTGCTTGCAGCCCCCTCCCGCCCCTCAACACAGGAAACCGGCTGGATTGCGATTCAGTGCGTTCCAGAGCCTGACCCTTCTGGGACGCATGGTTTATGGTGGGAACAGGATCTGGCTGAATTCAGATTGTGACAGGAGCCCATGGGGAGAAGATCCCCGCTATTAAGGTAAGTTGGGGAGCACTATGGGGTTGGTGGGCTGGGGATGTGACCGTGTCTCATTTTACACCCTGAATATGGCTGCAACATGAAACACGGTCCAAAAAGTAAACTTTGCCTTTTGTAACATCTAAATAATTTGGAGGGGTGTCCACTAATTTTCCCAAATAGTTTAGAAAACAAAGTGGTACTCTAAGGACCTGTTCACACGACGTCCGTTTTCTGTGCTGACCTGATCCGTACGCTCCTGCACTCAAAATGCATCCCAATGTATCCCTATGTGTTTTATGGGCTCCAGTTCTCACGTGCGCAGTCCGTTCAGGTTAGGACAGAAAAATACTGCATGTCACATTTTGTACGGTCCAGAAACGCATAACGCGTCAAACTCGTCAAAAATGCACTGCAGCTAACATACTGACAGCCCCACTCCAGCATATATATATATATAATTTTTTTTTTTTTTTAACTGGAACGCATCAAAAATGCGGCCAAACACATAGCATTGTGTCTGCTGATCCGCACCTGATCAGGACCTGAAACTCATGTGAACAAGCCCGCAGTCTTTACAAGTGCCTTCCAATTCCAGTTTGGGAATGTTAACTACTTCAGGACAGGACTTGTTTTTTGCGGTGGGCGGTCCTGAAGTAGTTATACCAAGAACACAGCTGCTGCAGTCTTCTTGGTATCTTTGATTGCTGTTTAGATACAAGCAAAGGATCGCTTGCATTGTGCGGCAGAATGTGCTAACCCCCCCATCACCACCCCTGCTGTCGGCCACCCTGTGCGGGCCCGGCACAGCGGGTCTCCCCTGACAGATCGGAGGGAGATCAGCAAGCTTCTAGCCGCTGATCTCTCCTTCGATCACTGGACCTGGAAGTGATGTGTATAACATCACTTCCGGTGTCACTGGGCACAGTCTTCGGCTCTTAGAGCCAGGAGAAGAAGCTGGTAAGGAAGGTCTCGGCATCATCAGTTTCTTTGGGGTCCCCGGGTGACCCCTGATGTCTCCATCCAAGGGACCTGTCACATATTTGCAATTACTATCTGATGGCAATAAAGTTAAGTATAAAAAAAAAATGCAAGTCATAAAAAAAATTGAAAGCCCCTCGCCCCCACATACACGCAAATTCAAGTGCCAAAACGCGTCGGGTTTGCCAATGCGCAGAAACAAAATCTGCGCCACACATTTACATATCGTCGCGTATGTCAGAGTGAGCAATAATTCTAGGGCCGTCAATCACTGTTCACAGTAAGCTGATGAGCAGTAAAAGCTTTGAAAGCGTTGCTTAAGGGAAATTTTGGGTATTGTAGTTTTTTTGCGCTTTCACGGACGCACGCAATTTGAAGGCTTGACATGTTTAGTATATATTTACCCAACGTAACCCTATATCTTATTTTACCAAATTTGGTATCATGTTCTGTTTCCCCTTCGTCTTCCAGAACAGCTTACGAGAGATAGGCTCCGCCCCTTTTAGTAGGAAACACGTCACCCCTAGTTGTTTTAAAAGGCCCGCCTCTCTCCTAGCTCCTCAGTTTTTTGTGTTTCCTCCGTCAGGGGGAGACATGTCACCGGAACGGTGGGGGGGATAGGGGAAAGGTACCCCAGTATTCCCTCTCAGTGGGACCCTTGTGTGGGTCAGAAGTATCTTTTTAGTAGGCCGCCGGTGCGCGCCTCTGTCAGTAGGGGTTTCCTCACCGGATCCTTCCTCCTCTTCAGTGCCCGTGGAGGGCCAGCACCGGATCCTGCGTTTCCCCCTTGGCTGAATCCTGGGACCACGCGGCTCAGCAGTCAGGGGCCGCCGGTCTAGGTTTCCCGGGAGATTCTCCACGGCCGGTTCGGATGGCCGACTAGGGTGACGCAACTTCCGGGCGCCGCGGCCTTGCATTCCTTGCACAACCCACTGCACCGCGTGTGCAGAAACCTGAGCGAATCTGCTCTGCATTTGGTGTGAACAAGGCCTTAAAGTGACAGTCGGCACTCCCATTAGGATCTGTTTAAGATTCCCATTCTGGAACTGCAAAGTTCTTTAAAGGCTTCAACAAAGCAGCTCAAAGCTTGCTGACATTTTCCTATGTGCTTTGCAAAAGCTTGTTGTACACATCATGTATACAAGCTGATGACCCTTCTGGGCAAGGCCTAAGACTCTCCAAGGGTTTCAGACCTAATCTTTCCCCAATCATCTTCCAGGACAGCAACCTGAGAGATGATTGGTTCCACCTTCTACAGGAAACACAATTAGCAAAACAGTTAAAAGCCCCTCCCCTTCATCTCCTGCCACTTGCATCACTGTAGCGTTTGCTCAGCTACAAATCTCGGCATGGTCATCCATGTACAACTGTAGGCAACCCATTCATTGTTGCTGCATGTTTCCATTTGCCTTGCCATCTCCTAGCAGTGTAGCCGTGGGCACCCTGACATCCCTGGCTAACCATCTGTGATAATGCCCTAATGTGTTCATGAGAGTATGTCATATGCTTTCCCAGAACAGGGATACCATAAGCAATTTTATGAGCCTAGAGCAACCATGGATAATCTGCCATGCTCCAGTAGCAATGGGCCTACAAGTCCTAGCATGGGCAGTTTGGGGGTCCTAGAGCAACCATGGATAAACTGCCTTGCTCCAGTAGTAGTGGGTCTACAAGTCCTAGTGCAGGCAATTTGGTATCCTAGAGCAACCATGGACAATCTGCCTTGCTCCAGGAATAGTGGGTCTACAAGTCCTAGCATGGGCAGTTTGGGGGTTCTGGAGCAACCATGGACTATCTGCCTTGCTCCAGTAGCAATGGGTCTAAAAGTCCTTGCTTGGGCAATATGAGATCCTAGGGCAGCCATGGATAAACTGCCTTGCTCCATTAGTATTGGGTTTACCAGCCCGAGCATTGGCTGATGGTCATTGTGGTGAGGAACCCTAAAGCTGTTGTGACCAACTTTATAGCCGCATTCTGCAGCTAAGGAACCATCAGATCCTGTATATCCTTGAAAGTGGGCCCTAGGGGGGGAGTCGGAGTGCAGAGCCCTGGCCTAAGTTTTGGTGTTTCTCTCTGCTCCCTTTCATAACGCGGAATAATGATAACGTGGCACCATCTCTTGCTATCATATGTACCCAAAAAAGCAAGATCTCTATAGAAGTGTATGTCATTGGCCATTTTCCCTTTCTTCATTTATATGTCCACAATTGATTTTGTTGTCACTTTTTATTATGTTGGATGTAACACCACTGGCTAGGCTAATGCAGATAGTCAGCCAGGGTGATAAAAAATATATGTCTCTATCAGAGGTGGCCGAAATTGTAAGGAATTTAGAGGCCAGTCTGTCTAGTCCAGGAGCCAGCTCCATTGGCAGTAACTAGAAAACACCTCAAAAGTGAAGTGCCAGTTGTAATGGAGCTTTGACTACTTGGCTTCTGAGATTTGTCTGGCCGTGAGAGATAGTCGTGGCCAAAAATATCGCCACCCCCTGCATTTTTGTCAGATAATGTAACACTTTGGGCAGAAAATTGTTGCAATTACAAATGTTTAGGCATTCTCATGTTGGTTTCTTTATGTATTGGTATGACCCAAAAAAAGTGGAGAAAAAAAAAAGCCAAATGTGACTGGACAAAATGTATTGGCACCCTCAATTAATATTTGGTAGCACAGCACCTGCAAAAAATAACTGGAATCAATAGCTTCCTGTAACCATCAATGAGTTTCTTACAGCTCTCTACAGGAATTTTGGAGCTCTCTTCTTTCACCAACTGCTCCAGGTCTCTCAGATTGGAAAGGTTCCTTTTCCCCAACTGCTATTCTGAGATCTCTCCACAGGGGCTCTATGGGATTCGGATCTGGGCTCATTGCTGGCCAGTCCAGTACTCTCCTCCAGCGCTTTGTCTGAAACCATTTCTGGGTGCTTTTTGACGTGTGCTTTGGGTCATTGTACTGCTGCAAGACCCATGACCTCTGACGAAGACCCAACTTTCTGACACTACACCTACATTGCACCTCAGAATACTTTGGTAGTCCTCAGATTTCATAATGCCATGCACACAGTCCAAATATCCAGTGCCCGAAGCAGCAAAGCAACCCCAACACATCAGTGAACCTCAACCATGTGTGACTATAGACTGTATTTTTTTTTCTGCGGTATTTACACCCCCTTCCTGTCCAGGCCATTTTTCAGTATTCAGCGCTGCCGTACTTTGACTGACATTTATTCCATCATGCAACGCTGTACTGAAACTAATTTTGGACCATTTTTTAGGGACAGATGGAGCTTTCTTTCTTTTGGTGGTGTTTAATCACCACTGGGGGGTTTATTTTTTACTATATTAAGAAAAAATTACAGAAAAAAAAGTTTCCCCTATATTAAATTATAAAACCTTTATTTATTACCCAAGTTTTTGGTAATATATAAGACGGGGTCACGTCGGGTAAAAGACACCAAACATGTAAAGCCTTAAAATTGCGCGCATGCGCGAAACCTCAAAAAGCTACAATACCCAAAATTGGCCATAGGCGACGCTTTTACTGCTCATCAGCTTAGGCCCCGTTCACACTGAGCGATTTATCGCGCGATTTTTGCAGCGATATCGCTCTATGTAGCTTCTCCAATACATTTCAATGGAGCTGTTCACATCTCGTCGCTCAATAGCGCTTGTAGCTCGTCGCTGGTAGCTTGTCGCTCCTACATGACCCTTTTTTAGAGCGATTTTGCTCCTGATTGCATACAGCCCAATAGGAAAAAGTCACGCGATGTCGCTCGTCGCGCAATATCGCGCAATTTTCATGTCGCTCAGTGTGAAGGGGGCCTTAGTGTTATCAGTGATTGATGGCCCGAGAATTATTGCTCTCACTGCGACGATATGTAACGTGTGTAGCGCAATTGTCGTTTTCGCGCGCTGCTGCATCTAACGCATATTTACGTTTATGTGCGTAAACGGGGTGGGGGACTTAAAAATGTTGTTTTTTTTTGTGACTTATTTTAACTTTTTTTTAATTTATATTTACACTTTATTTTTACACTTATTGTTATTGCTATCACATGGGATAACAATCCCCCTATATAAAAGCAAAGGCACACTGACAGGTCCTCTTTATGGAGACATTAGGGGTCTCTAGAACCCCTAATGTCACGTGGGGACCCCAAAAGAAGCTTATGAAGCCGAGATCTGCTTTATCAGCTTCTTCTCTCTGGCTATAGCAGCCAGATGACTGACAGGTGAATGTGTAAGTGATGTAATACACATTACTTCCGCATTCACAGGAAGATGCTGATCTCCCTCCAGGGGCGTCCCGAGGCTGGGTGACACCAGGAGCGGTAACCAAGTGTCACCCCGCCGAGATGTCACTGCGCGTGACGTCACCACGCGCGTGCGCGATGACGTCATTGCGCACGCGCGGCAGTATTCTGATACCTGCAGGTGGCTTAAGTGGTGTGCAGAGACAAAAGTATCCCCCCCCCGTGCATGTTCCACGTACTGTATGTGGAAATAAAGTTTTGAGAAAGCGCTACTACTACTTGACAAATATGGCAGAATCGGCTAATTATTTATTACAGGTATTTTATAGCGCCGACAATTTATGCAGCACCTTACATAGTTGCACATTCACATCAGTCCCTACTCTCAAGGAGATTACAATCTAAGGTCCCTATTTCACTTGCATACATAGAGGGCCAACTTAGAGAGGAGCCAATTGACCTACCAGCATGTCTTTGGAGTGTGGGAGGAAACCCACGCAGGCACAAAGAGAACATGCAAACTCCTTGCAGATGGGTACCTGGCTGGGATTCAACCGGGAACCCCCAGTCAGAAGCGCTAACCACTACGCCACTGTGCTGCCCATGCTGTGCTGGTATTTATCTTCCATCTGTAAAAAAAGAAAAAAAAAAGTTACATCTCGCATACATAGAATTGTCTCTACATCACTAATTATGACTGTTTCCATGTGCGCTGTATCTCGAGCTGTACATCAGTCACTGTCCTGTCTCATTTTATTTGCAGCATCCAAGTGTCTCATGCCAGAATTAAGTCCATGTGGTGCATCAGCAATGTTAATGCTTTTGCATGAGATTGGCAGTGGTGATAACTAGTAAATCCATAGTGATCCTTACATTGACCTGATGATCAAAACAGGGATGACCACAGTCTATATTTTGTGTTGGGTACCCTGTCACCGGATCATTCAACATCAATCTTCCTGTAAGATTGTTTTTAATGCATTTCGGGCATGTTGTTTACCCGTTAAAGCCTCCCTTGTGTAGACTTTTGTTGGGCGCTGCTATCTTGGATGTGATGGCAGCAGGCTCAGAGCTGTCACTTCCTTCCCTGGCCTGCCAAATACAGTGTATGACCACACAAGAAGTAAAGGGTCAGTACGTGCCTAGCTAATACACTTCTATGGTGAAGTGTTGCTGTACCCGTTAAAGGTATGGATGGATCCTTTGGCTGAAATCATCCGCAAACCCAAGCAAGCCATGAAGGCGAAGACTTCTTTTAAGAAGTATATAAATATGCCAGAAATGTTATAACGCTTGTATTGACAATCTGTTATAGTCCTAAGGGGTGAATGCAAATGATTGCTTTAATGTATTGAAATTCTTTCTTGTAGAAGTAGCCAAATTTTTACAAACACAGAATGGAATTCCTTCACCCAGTCCAGTCAACAGTGCTGTGGACCCTTACCATGCCTGCAGCATCCTCCAGCAACTTAAGGCAATGTACGACGAAGGCAAGCTGACGGATATCGTCGTGCAGGTGGATCACGGCAAACATTTTTCTTGTCACAGAAACGTCCTTGCAGCAATCAGTCCGTACTTCAGGTATGTCATTTGAAGACGTCATCAGATTTTGATTGGAAGGTCCGGTTCGCTATCAAGGAAGGTGGGCTGGGGCCAAGCTAATTTGTAGGGTCTCAGTAACAAGGGGTCTTGATGAATGTTTTCAATGTGATTGTCTACTCATCTCTAAGGAGAGCTGTATGTTTATTCTGCAGGGGATTGCACAGAACTCTGGGTAAATTCTGCCCCCTCCCCTCCTGCATGGCCTTGACAATGTTTACACTCACCAAAACCAGTAAAGTAGTATAGTACGGCCAGTCCCCGAGTTACATACGACTCCTACTTACAAACGGAGGCTATTGCTGTATAGGGGTAGTTGTAATGCTACCGTGCTCGTGCTGACGAGGAGTGCCCGCCTTTTTGGGTCTGGTTTGTAGTACTGTATGTACATTACAGGAAGTTGGCTCTTGTTAGACATGTAGATGAGGGGTGCCTGCCTCTTCTTCTGGGTCACTGTATGGTTTTTAATGCTGTCTGTATCCTCATTAGAAAGATTTATTCTCACTTCCTGTCCTTGAGACAACAGGAAGGGAGAGGCAATCTACCCCTAGGAAGGGAAATTTACTCCTATAGGAGTTATCATGGGAAAAAGGTGTCTCCACTAAAACTTTATCACCAATCCTTGTTTCCACGACAACCCAAAATTTTCCAAATCCAATTGTCACAGGGACAGAAAGTGAGGTGAAATCTTCTGAACAGGGCCACACACAGCAAAACAAACTTTACACGGGGCAAACCCTTCCCTATGCTATCCAAAACAAAACATTTTTGGCTGGAGTTACACTTAAAAACATTTTACCTATTCCAACTTGCATACAAATTCAACTTAAGAAAAAAACCTACAGTCCCTATGTTGTTCGTAACCTGGGGACTGCCTGTATCTGCACATATGCTGATACAGCTATAGAACATAATGACTGTTCCAGGCACAGCCACTGCAGCCATAGAAGACCCTACCAAACACCATACGGGCCGGGTCAGTTGAAGCATGCATTTTGTGCATTTGGGTTCCATGTTATGTGGAAGATCCGACAGCTGGGGAGGCCACACAGCAAATGTACCTTTTTAAAAGTTCAATTGCACTTCATAAAAATATTTAGAAAGTTGACCACCTATGCCTTAACCCTTTTGCTGCCACAAACGTAGAACAAACCCCTCCCCCCCCCCCAATCTTCCAGGACAGCATCCTGAGAGATGATTGGTTCTCCCATCTACAGGGAACACAATTGACAAGAGGTTTATTAACACCTCCCACCCCCCTCATCCCTCAGTTTAGATTGTGTTTCTTACCGTTCAGTAGACATCGTCACGTTTCTTTTTCTCTTTTCCCAGATGGCCTTGAGGTCAGGGGTTTCTTCCACCTGTAGGGCACTGCTGTCTTTTTCCCAAGGAAGTTCAGCCTTGTCCCTGGAGTCAGAGGGTTCCCCTTGTCAGGTTCTCTGTACATCTTTTCTTTATCAGAGGACCTCACCTGAGCTGTCGACTTTTTCTCCTGGAAGTGACTTAGGTGTGTGTCTGCCTTAGGTGGTTTTTTTTTTTTGTTTTTTTTTAACTATTACCAAAAATAATACCTTATTTGTGTATCACTCGGCTGTAGATCCTCAAATCATCTCTGAATTGGTGCTGACACCTTCCTTCTGGAGGGTGGCTACTTTTGTTCCCCATGGTCCCTGTGTGTGTTGTAAAGTAGTCACCGCTCCAAGCTCACTCCTGTGATAGACTATAACTTCAATGCGAATTAGTAGACTAAATGTGAGATTGTAGGCCATCACAGGAGTGAGCTTGGAGCGGTGACTACTTTACAACACACAGGGACCATGGGGGAAGAAAAGTAGCCCCCCTCCAGAAGGAAGGACAGTGTCGGCACCAATTCAGAGATGATTTGAGGATCTACAGCCGAGTGATGCATAAATGAGGTCCAGTTTTATTAATAAAGTACTTGAATGCAACTTTTAAGATTTAACTCCTGAGTTTAGTGTCACTTTGAGTTCAATTGCATCTTTAACATATCAGAGTAGACTAGTGATGTGTGGTCCTAAAATGCTCATCCTTGGCCTTACAGTGAAACATCCCACTCCTGAGACCGACCTCCCAGGGGGAGTTTTTTTATATTTTTTGCGTGTCCGGCAGAGCATAGAATGTGGGCGTACAAGGGTAATTTAATTAAAAGGATCCATCTTTTATTGATCAGATTAGCTATTTGCTCTCTGTACAATTACCAGATATTAATATTGGAAATCATTAATGCTTTCCAAAGAAATCTGACAATACCTTCCCTTTGTTTAAAATGTCATAGCAAATTCATACTGGCTATTGTCTAGAACTACCACGTTTTTCTTTTTTTTTTTTTTTTTTTCTGATTTTTTTTTTAGTTTGCTGG
>NW_017306277.1:4506339-4512228 GCF_000935625.1 Nanorana parkeri
ATTCTTTCTGGGTTTTTTTTAGAACTCCCCCTTTTTTTTTTTTTTTTTTTTTTTTTTGCATGATTGCTATCTGATTGTACTGGAGAGCCAACAACGCCTGTTACTGATGCCAAGTAAAATTAAAGGGCCCCTTTGTTTTCAAAGTCAATCGTTCAATTTCTTTAGGTACTTGTACAAATACGCAAATATTAGCATTAATCGGTAGGGCTGGAAACACCCTAGATTTTCTTCTATACTTCTTTTGTAAGGCAGTGCCACTATACAGATTGCTATCCTTTTTCTGATTGCTTTCCACACTGGTAGAATGGTATCCCACCTACATTTTCATCAGCAGGTGCTTCACTGTTAGGGCTCGTTCATACATGCCGCCACGGTAAAATGCATGTGGGCTGTTGTCAAGTGGTGGTGCTCTGCATTGTTACAACCCAAGTCACTGTTACTGCATTCGTCTGCATTTTTAAACCATGCAATGTGACCTACCTCAACGCAGCATTTTAGTGTGAACAGGGCACAGAGAAAACAATTGGTTTACTGTGTGCTCTTGCATTTCCCTTTTTGAGCTTGGCTTGATTTAAGCAGGCCAACGTAGCTCAACAATTGAATCCTTTAACGATTGAATCGGTTCCTTCAAAGCATGGAAATACAATTTGCATGTTCCTCAGGGTAATTTTTGCCCCCTTATTTGCATACTGTCCATAGCGACTATGGCACACCTCAGGTCAAGTTAGGCAAGTTCATCATCTCTGTGTACAGGTGCGTATCAGTGGGGCTCTGATATATATATATATATATATATCAATCAATCTATCTCTATCTATCTCTATCTATCTAGAAAAATGTTATGGGGGACCCACCACTCAGTCAAAAATTTCACCAGTCACCATAGCCTTGCAATTTTTTGGGGGACAGATAGAGCTTTCTTTTGGAGGTATATTATCACCACTGGTATTTTTGGTAAAATATAAAAGACAGGGTCACGTCGGGTAAATAGCCACCAAACATGCCAAGCCTTAAAATTGCGTGCGCCCGCAAAATCGCAAAAAACGACCACACTGAAAATTGGCCATAGGCGACGCTTAAAACGCTTTTACCGCTCATCAGTTTAGTGTTATCAGTGATTGCCCTAAAATTATTGCATTTGCGGCACAATAGGCACACAACCCGCAGATGCTGCAGTGCCGTCCGTCCGTTTTTTTACTACGGGCGGACGGCAAGAGGTTGAAGCATAAAAAAATTAAAGAATTTTTTTTCTATGATTCTTTCATTTTTGTATTTTTTACACCTTTTTATTGCCATCACATGGGGGGGCTAAGAAGCCCCCTGTGATAGCCAATTTACATGACAGGTCCTCTTTAGGGAGACATCAGGGGTCTCAAAGACCCCTAATGTCACCTAGGGACACCCAGAGAAGCTGATGAAGCAGAGATCGGCTTCATCAGCTTCTGTATTTGGAAAGTGACACTGAATGCAGGAAGTGATCTAATATACATCACTTCCTGCATTCCGGGACAAGAGTATAGATCAAAGGGAGATTGTGTACTGATCTCCTGTCACAGAGCCGTGCGGCCGGCATCGGGCACAGCGGATCTCTGGACCGGCAGTGACAGCTGCTGGTAATTCAAGCGACCGGGCGTCTCGAGACGCTCGATCGCTTGAATGTAAGCGCCGGCCGTGTGATTACAATGGCCGGCAGGGAAGCTGCTCATCGGTCTCCGCCGTCCTCTCGTCACAGATGAGCGGACGAGTGGATTTTTCAACGCCCTGTGTATATATGTATGTGTATATATCAGTCATTTGATTCCCTGCTTCAAGCACTGTTCTCTCTCTGATGCCATTGCAGTCTTGCCTGCATATGCTTGGGCATACTGAGAGGCTGCGCAAAATCATTGAATGAGTCTGCAGTCCCATCCAGTGTGGGAAGTCCTCTACATCTGGTGTCCTTGCTACAGTACTAAAGGGCGCTCACTTAATCACATGTGAATGCTGTTTAGTACTGTGAGTGTAGGCTGGCGTGATTATGCACCCCCCAGGGAAGTGTGTGCATGACACCTTAGGCTCACAGGGAGGCGTTGCATGATGTTGGCTGCCCAACCTGGAAGTGGGCCATATCGAGCAGCAGATGAAAATCTGGGAGGGAGAGTTAAATAAAATTACAAAAAAAAGTATGGGGGGGAGGGTTATTAAATCCAAAATGGATCGAGTTCTGCTTTAAAGTGTGCCTGTGTATCTTCTGAGGAGGCACCAGGTCAATAGAGCGGGTGTATCCTAAACCAAGGAGCTTCTGAGTTTCTTACCAGGCTTGCCTAACCTTTTAGAAAAGGTTTTCTTTGATTCAGTTCAAAGGTAAAATAAGGGTGTCATTTGGCTTTCATATATTGGTTTAGTCGTTAGTTTGACAATTTTAATACTTGCAGTGGCTTTGGATATTGATCTTGGTTTTTAAAGGTGCAGACTTTGGGGGCTTTCATTCCCGTCTTGGCTTCACTACCTGCTTGGTTACTCATCTGAAACAAGCATTCCAGAAAAGTGTTAATTCCTCACTGGAAGCATGCTTTTTCCATGTCATTGACTCTTTAAGCAAGAATGCAAAAGTGAGAATGACCCAAAGCCTTCAAGTTTAAAAACCAATTTAGCATGGCAGTGTCCCTTTTTGTTGTCCCAAGCTCACTTAAATGTCTTTCACCTGCTTGTTGTTGCTCCACAGATCTATGTTCACTAGTGGCCTTACAGAAAGCACACAGAAAGAAGTCCGAATAGTAGGCATAGAAGCAGAGTCCATGCAGCTCGTCCTAAACTACGCCTATACCTCCAGGGTTCAGCTGACTGAGGCCAACGTCCAAGCTTTGTTCACTGCAGCTAGCATCTTCCAGATCCCTCCACTCCAAGACCAGTGCGCCCAGTACATGATCAGTCGCCTGGACCCCCAGAACTGTATAGGTGTATTTATTTTTGCCGATCATTACGGTCACCAAGAACTGAAAGATAAGTCTCAAGAATACATCCGTAAAAAGTTCTTGTACGTCACCAAAGAGCAGGAGTTTCTGCTATTGAGGAAGGACCAGCTTATAAGTATCCTCAACAGTGACGACCTGGATGTGGATAAGGAGGAGCACGTCTACGACAGCATCATTTCTTGGTTTGAACATGACCAGGCTGATAGAGAGGAGCACCTCCCCGAGATCTTTGCCAAATGTGTCCGCATGCCTCTTATGGAAGAACAATTTGTGGAGAAGATCCCTCCCATGTTTGCACGGGCAATGCCTAAAAACCACGTCCAAAAGGGAAAGCTCAGTGCCAATTACTGTAATCGGCGTCTCGGCATGACCGCTTCAGAAATGATCATCTGCTTTGAAGCCGCCAGTAAACACTCAGGGAAGAAACAAACTGTGCCTTGTCTGGACATCCTCACAGGAAAGGTCTATAAACTATGCAAACCCCCAGGGGACCTGCGCGAGGTCGGCATCCTTGTGACGCCAGATAATGAACTCTACATTGCCGGGGGCTACAAACCTAGCAACAACGACGTCTGTATAGACCACAGAGCGGAAAGTGACTTCTGGTTGTACGACCATGCGAACAATAGGTGGTTGGCTAAAGCGCCCCTGCTCAGAGCACGTATAGGTTGCAAATTGGTTCACTGCTGTGGTAAGCAATACGCAATAGGGGGGCGAGTTTATGAAGGCGATGGCCGCAACCCGCTCAAGTCCGTAGAGTACTATGACGTAAGAGACAATTGTTGGACGGCTGTGAGTTTAATGCCAGTGGCGATGGAGTTTCATAGCGCTGTAGAATATAAAGACAAGATATACATTCTACAGGGTAAGGCATGTTTAAGGTATTGTGTGCAGTGCTTTGCAAATCTGAAAGTGGACCATTACCTTACTACTGTACTTGGATAAATTGTTTACACTCATACGTAATAAAACTGACCTTGTTAAAGAGAGGGGCGGTCTTTTGGATTTGGCCAATTCATGTGTATTGGTCATGGGGTTTCTGCTAGAGGATCCTCAGGGAAGGGGGGCTGATGTTCAGAGAACCTACCAGTCAGTGACTTCTGCCTGAACAGTGGCCCTCCTCTTCAGCAAAGACCATGTGACTATTGCTTTGGCATTTGATCTAGCACAAAACTATCCCAGGTTCACCCATTTCTTAAAGGAGAACTATGGGGTCAGTGTTTTTCCCCATAGTTCTCCTTAGGGTAACGGGAGGACACAAACTAGCGTCCTCCCGTTACCCTAGGCTCAGTATACCGCGAGCTACAGCTCGCGGTATACTGAGACGCCGCAGCGGATCCCGACTTAGGCGACGGGATCCGCCCAGCTGCGTGAGTGACAGTTGGCTCTGCCTATCTAGAGGCAGAGCCAGCTGTACCCGCCTCCTCCCCGTCCGTTCCGCCAGTCAGCGCTGGCAGATCGGAGAGGGGAATCCAGCCCCTCCCCCTGTGACGGCAGAGAGCTGTGAGCGAACCCGGTATGTGTTCGCTCACCTCCCGATCTACTGAGCCGACCTGTGAAAGTCTCATTGTCACAGGTCGGCTAGAACTATGAGGTGAGTGAAAAGCACTCGCCTCATAGTTCTCCTTTTTTTTTAAGGTTTTTTTGTTTGTTTTCCATTGTTGCAGCAGACAAATTGGCTGAATCCAGGTTTGTTTTTTCTGAGCACCTTCACAATGATCTATCCTTATAGAAAGACTTGAAGGACTGAATTTTAAGTATTGTATTTCTCTCATTAACTTAATTGACATTTGAATGCAGAAGCCAGGGTTATAATCCTTTAACCCTTTTGTTAGGACATGCAGTGTTCAAATCTACATTACAAATTATAATTAACAAAACCAAACCCCACCCCTCCATAACATTACAAAGGAGAAGCAAGTAGAAATGTTAACCGTTAAGAAGCCAAGAAACCCTAACCCAAGTAAAAGCAATTTATTCAAAGTAGCATTTTTTAAATGTTTATTAGCTTATGCTGTGTAAATGGGAACAATTATGAAATGGTGCTATCCCAATTTGGCTGTGAAGTAAAAATACACTTTACATCTGAGCTTCAGGCAAACAAACGGCTAATACAAGGAATAAAAACATATATGGGAGCTGTTTTGTCCTGCCAAAGGGTGTGCATATCTTTCCATCCATTTTTTGAGGCTTACACAGCTCTCCCACACAGTACAGGAGATCTGATTCTAAGCAATGCTTACTGGTCTTGTCCCTCCTCCAGCCTATGACTGGAAAGTGAAAAGAGAAGGCACACACTGATTACATTCTCGCTCCCTGTCACTCTGCTCGCTTCCTGTTAGCATGCTGCTTGGTGGCACATGAGCCCTGCATCATACTTGATTGGCTCCTGAGCTCTGCTGTACAAGTAGCTAATACCATTTCAAATTCAGATGCTTCCATTAAAAATACATTGCTTTCTTGTCCATTGAGGGACACAAAGTCAATAACTTCAAGTTCTACTGCTTGGACACTTAAATAGGACACTGGCAAACAAAAAAAAACTGTAGGCCAACCTAGGATAACTCTGCATGCATGCTCCAGTTTTTTGCTAGTGTCTTAGGCGGCCTTTTCTACAGCTCTAAAGTGTTAAGACTAACCCTACATTCACTGCTCCTGCTGTTTTAATTCTGCAGAAGGGGTTAATGCTCTTGGACTTGGTGCTAACATCATCGGCTAGGCTGGGTCTCATGCTTCCCCACCATACAGCATTGAGAAAGTATCTTTTCGCTGTTCCTGCTTGAAAAGATCAATTTCCGCTGCTCACCTACAGTGACTTTGGTCACCTATGGCCATCAAACCTTCACCTGCTTCCAGCTGTCTGGGTTTTGCTATTACCTTGAGCCTATACGTTGGCTTATTGCCAGGAGATAACAGCATGTCTGATTTTGAGACA